>NW_026855388.1:0-32430 GCF_026571515.1 Ruditapes philippinarum
ATAATATATATATGTCAAAAGCAAAAACGAACTTTGTACTCTGTATTTCCCAAAACATCTTCAATGTTTAAAACATTTGAAAGCGGTAACAGAAATAAAACGTATAAAAAATTAACGAACTTTGTACTCTACATTTCCCAAAACATACTTTTTTATACATGAGATCCACACAAGGAATCGAACTTCTTTTTTTATATATAATATATATACATATATTATTGTATTGTTGGAATAAAAATAACCGTAAATACAATTCAATGCAGAAATCACTGAATTTACAGTCTCGCAATAATTATATCAAAATATCTGTCAAGTTTCTCGGAAAAAGCAAAAACTACAAGGATATCCTGGTTAATATAATATGCTACAGACTTCAAACTTGATTTCTTATTACGATATCATTCTTATCGTGTGAACCTGCTAAATAACACCGCATTTTATAGGAACACACACATATTTAAAATGAAACACGTGCAACATTTTCTTGGTCAGCATGATACTATTTAGGACTGTTACAAACAATATATCTTTGTAAAACTCAAAATATTTTGGTTTTATTTTTGTTTTGCATGTAAAATCAAATAATGTTTCACTCCTAACACCAGCTTTTGTTTACATTATTGCATTCCATGCGTACACTGCCAAAGACAAATGTTCTCTTAAAATGCATCGTTATATTTTTAGTAATATCGTAATTCTGTGAATTGCCGAACGTTATGAGACATTGTTAATAATAAGTTTGCTCCTTTTACTCGCGTTTAGCAAGGTGGGATATTGGTAATAGGTGCTGAGGTGGGGCGTTCCGAATTGTGTACTATTACAATAACAAGTTAATGCGTTGTTTTAATCCAACCTTTATTTGACAATATAAAATTATTGTAACAACTTACTGAATTGATAAAATCGATGCTTTAAACTTATAACATTATCTTTTGCTTAAAGTATATAAATGATGTTATTTTCCCAAATGTTTAGATATGTGTAAAAGCCTGTTTTTTTTTTAGAAAACAGAAAATATAATCGACAAACTGAGCATTTTCTTTAGTTCTCAATTATGGTAAGATGGAATTACATTTTTTTTATAGTTATCATACAGTTATGTTTTCATACATTTCAATATACTCTAACATCGTGTCCAGAATTGCTATAGATATAGCCAGTCCTTTTTTGTAATTTTCATCCCTTTAAATCATATACGAGTACCACAATGTCGCCATATTGAATGTCCTACCACACAGTCTTTCATCATTTAATATAGTACTGTGTATAATCAATTAAGATACTGTGTATCTATATAGAAAAGGACAGCATGTGTTTCATTATTTTTCTTCACGCACAGATTTTTCGGTATATCTGAGACACTTTATTTATAAGAGTTGTTTGATAAAGGTCAATTCGTTATCGTGACCCATGAATTATTCTTTAATCAGTTCCTAACATGTATTAAATATATACTGATTTAACCATTCCGTTTTCAAATTGGTTCTGTTTAGCGATTTATAGCCTGCAATTAAAGTACATGTACCTAAACAAATATTATGGTCTTATAAGATAAATTATATAGTATGTTGGTCAAATGAAGCATTATCATAATCTTAAGTTACAAAACGCATTCCTTAGAAAGATATGATCGAATTTAACAGTTCATGTACATGGATGTTCTTGGAATAATGTTTCAAAACAAATTGTATCATTTTGAAACTTATTTATAATGTTTAAAAAAAATGTTGTTTAAAAGTAACAAATTATGTTTTAAATAAAGTGTTTCAAGGAAACCGATATACATATATGCAAAAATAATTTCAGTTAACTTTATGTTACACCCTTAATTATAAGATCTTTGAGGAAAATGGGGAACTGACCGTATCAACAGTCTACATATCGTTGCATAATTATTATAATAACTGAGAATAAGGTTGATTTCTTCACACTTGACTATCCAGTATAGATGTTAAAAAAACATTTTTTTTTATAAAACCTTAAAGCTGTACGCCTCAAGATGAACCAAAATATATCGAGAAAATCATACTGAAGAAAAATGTACTGAGATTTTAAGAAAAGAAAAAAGATTCAAGATTAAAGTAACAATGTCTATGTTATGTGCGAGTTATGACCAATCTTACAGCATTTTTCACCATATTTCTACTGCGTTAGTAACGCAGGTAAGGCCATTTTTTGCATAGTTTGACCTCTTTTTTGTTGATTTATATGGGTGGTAAGTGCTTTTTGCAATATGGAAAAAAATTATTATTATTTTCGTTCACTTCACATTATCCTACTTTTTATGCATTTTCTCAATTTTCATGAAAATTAGCTTGAATCTGAGAAAGATGTTGTTAGTTTGTAAATACTTTGAAACTGTTAATTTGTACGTATCACATGTTTCTTGTGTCACCTTGAAAAGGCGACATATAGGGGTTACTTTTGTCAGCGGTGTCGACGTCGGCGTCGTTGTCGGCGTCTCTATCGGCGTCGGCGGCGGCTTACCCTAATGCTTGCCCTGAGCATAACTCAGTCACTATTAGTCGGATTGACTCCAAACTTTGTATGCATGCTTCTTTTAATGACCCAAAATGCAATGCACAAGAATCGTTACTCTGTGTTTCTTATTTTTTGAGTAATGACCCTTTGTATTTTGATACTTATTTTTGTCCGTGCCATTCTCCTTAACTATTTAAGCTACGGGCTTGAAACTCTATAGGATGATAGATCATTGATAAAAAGTGCAGTGTACAAAGACCAGCACTCTGCACTTTTAATTCTTCAAAGGATAATAAATCTCATTTAGAGGAAGTGCAGTGCACATAAATCAGTACTCTGCACTTCTTATTTTTTGAGTTATTGCCCTTTGTAAATGTTCATGCTTTATTTTTGTCCAGGCCATTTCTTCGAAACTATAAAAGCTATGGAAACTTCAAAGGATGATAGATCTTATTGAGAAGAAGGGCTGTACGCAAAAACCTGTACTCTGTATTTCATGCTTTTAGAGTTATTGCTCTTTGTTAATAATTATACTTTATTTTTGTCCGGGCCAATTCTCCTACACAATAAAAGTTATTCGAGCTACAAATGCCACTAAAGTTCAAGGTACATGTACATTATAAGAGTAGTATAAGAGTGGTGTTCATAAATAACCTATATTTAAGAAAAATATGCTTAAGTAACAGCTATACTGTTCACAACTCGCGGAGTTCTAGTTACCTAACATATTTATATGCAGTACAATACTGCACAAAGTTTATTTGCCATTAAGAACAGTGAACGTTGTTTCAGTAGTATATGTTATATACTTAATGCTGTTTTATATCATTCGGCAAGCTTTCATATGATTAAAGGCACGTTATGCCTCTGAAATCCATATCTTTGAATTCATTCTTTAGAAATCTCAAATATATGACTGATAATGTTTTATTGATAGATTTAGAGCATATTAGAAGTTAGAAAGCACTTTTTAAGGAATAATGGGCCTTTAACTGAAAATCAAAAGATAAAGAAAAAAATCCACAGAAATAAAGCACTTGTAAAACCACTTGTGGTGAATCATCGACTCCAGCAAATGTTTATGAAGCCGATCTATCTGCTACGCAATAATATTTGTAACAAGTTAAATGTTGATGCTGCACATCAAAGACGCCGCCAAATGATGTGAACAGTCACAGGTAATGTACAAAATCAGAATTGAAAATCGTTCTCTATTACAGTTGAATATCCGAAGCACTAATCAATTTTTCTCCATGTTCTTGATATGTGTCTGAAATTCTGAAATGTTTGTCTGTTGCGCTGGTCGAAGCAAAATAAAGTGGATAACAAAAGAAATTGAAATGATTGGTAAACTTAAAATTTATTCAAGACAATATGTGCCGAGAATATGTCCATTGAAATATTCGTGCGAATTGCATAATGTTCAAATGATTTTGAGAATTTTACAAAAAGCGAAAATATGCCTGTAATATCAAATAATAGTTATGAATAAATTGATCTGCCAAAAATGCTAGCATATTAAATTTGTCGACAATTTAAGGCGGAGACGAACTTCAATAGAGACAGAGCAAACACGACAACGTGGATTCATTTCTATAAATTTTCATGTTTGAAATCGCGTTGTAGCTTGCCTTTGAATTACATTTACTATGCTAAAATATTAACATGTTCAAGTTCAAATTTTATTTGCAAATCGGCAAATCCTTGCCTTTGGCAATACATACAAAACATATACATACATAGATCTTGAAATATAGCACACATAACTACAAGATACATATATAAACATTTCAAATATCAGTATTCGTTTTGAAATTAACAAATAACAAAGTAGTGTTAATAATATATCATTAATTTCGTCTGTTTATCATTTGTTCCATGGTATTAGATCGTAAATCAAAAGCTTTGTCCAAGTACTTACTTATCAGTAATAATCTATGTTTATTATTAGATGACATGATATAATAAAACTTATTCAGTGTGGGAAAAGATGCATTACGAATAAAAAGTTTTCTTAATTCTGAATAAAATGGACAACAAAGCAGGAAGTGATATTCGGATTCTATCATGTTTTGAGTACAAAGTTTACATATTCTCTCACTTCTGTTTAAACCTATATATCTGCCAGTTTCAATTTCTACAACAGTACTAACAGAAAGGTGGAGACATACAACGCGATTTCAACCATGAAAATTTAAAGAAATGAATCCACGTTGTCGTGTTTTTCAAGAACTTGATAATATAGGAAAATATTTGAACTGTCGATAATATCATCTTAATCTCCATTTAACATTAACATACATTGTTGTATGATACACTGATGTCCACAGATCTTGTTAGTTGCAAGGTTAATAATCTTCCCTAAGTAACTTATAATCTGCAGCATTAGCGCCGACTAAGTAAATTTCAGCCTTTATATGTCATAAAGCGATGAACATTATTACCTCGAGAAAATAATGTCATATGCTAGCAAATGTATATCCACTTACTGAAGTTACAGCTGTAATATGCAAATGGCGTTAGGTCTTGAAATGGGAGTGAATTATGCGCTGCTAAACTTAAGATACATATGGTATTGTATGCATGTAGCTGACAGACAAAACAGATCAAGCACACATGCATGAATATAAAAAAATGAATTTCTTCATGTTAATTGCTCTATTTATAGTGCATTTTGGTCGTACTGAATCATCACATTTTGTATTGTAACTGCGTGTTGCTAAAAAGCTTTTTCGATGCACATATCGCATGAATAACTTTTCTATCTTGAGAAAATATCAGCAATGATAGTTTAACGTCTCAATTCCGACTAATAGGACGCAAGGAATAGAGGAATTGATAAAAGATTGACCTTGATTTTCTGTCAGAATGTTAGCCACTTTCATGGTATTTCTGCCATCGACGGTAGCATTTAAAATAAGTATCTGCCTACAACGGCAGCATTTTTTCTTCGACCGGACAAGATTGAACGTCTGTAAAACTTTCAAGAAAAGACTCACGGGGTAGATATTTGGCATGCGTGACCCCAATGGATGAACAGCTATATTAATAACACGAAATCCGGCCATTTAGTTAAAACTTGAGATATTTTGAACAAAAAAACAGACATTTTCACGGATTTTTCCGAAGCTATCACTTTTAACCTGCTCAAAATAGTCTAAAACAGGAAATACGAGTCCAAAATTACCTAACAGTATCTCCAGTCAATGGACAATAGTTTCATAGCAATGAAATGGGCCGTATTTGTGTAATATAATAATACCAACCAAATTTATAACCTACCTGTACCGAGCGTTAAATTTCAGCTATCTGCCATCACAGCAGTGATCTGCCATCACTGGCGCCGGTAATACGGTGTGCAGAGATACATATATTTTTTCCACCTCAGGTTCAGGGCAATACAACAATATCCGGATACAATATGATAAACAAACTTCCAGAAGCACTTTATCAGCAGATGAATAGTGTTTAATTCATGGCTAATTTACGCCATGTCGTATTTTCGCTTCTTCGCCTCAAAATGCGAAAAACACGAAAACACGAAGGTGGACTTTGTCGTCTCTTCGTGTTTTCGTTTATTCGGATTTGTGAGGCAACAAAGCGAAAAAACGACAGAAAGAGGGCGAAAATACGACACATAAAATCTGTCGTATATTCGCATTTCATCTGTCGTCTCTTTGCAATTTCGCATTGTTACATTTTCGCATTGTTGCATTTTCGCATTGTTACATTTTTGTATTGTTACATTTTCGCATTCTGGTTGTACATGCTCATGGAGACATCAGTTAATTATTATTATTATTATTATTATTAAGTTTTGTAATACATATATATTATTAATAGAAAGTCATGTATAAGATATAGTGCATTCACGTAGATGTATAATTTAAAAGTATCATCCCGCTCCTTACACTTGTAAAATGATATAACGGTGAGGCTTTCAGACTGTTTTGAATCAATTAATGCTAACATTATTATAATAAATACATTAATGTGTTCCCACCATCTTTAGAATATAAGTTGTTTTTTTTTTTTTTCAATATTTTTTTACCGCTGACGGGTGTGACATGTGGATTAACGATAAAGGCACTGCCTGCACACATCTTACACTTAGATTGAGGTGAATTTTCGCTGGAAAACATTTTATAATGTCTGTTAATTTTAGTTCCAGTGTGTATGTTGGATAAAATTTGATTCAAAAGTTTGATGGTTTAATTTAATAAAAAAAAACACATATAAAACATTTGGTTGCCATAGTTCCGGTCATTCAGCCTTCTTCAGTGGCTTTATAGCATTTTAAAATTTATATAATAATAATATTTGAAATTATTTTTAATTCATTATTACATTATGCCATGTTGGCAGGCGTTCCTCAGGTCTTTAAAACAAAGCTCTCTCTGTCTGCCATCTTTCCCATATTGAACGAATATCAATAAAAGGAAAACAAATTGAATTCTTAAAACAATTTCAATAAGAATATTGCATTTAGATCATATGATATTATACTGTGCTTTACTAAACACTTTGAAATAAGAAGGGAAACAATAAACAAACGGTACAAAAATGTTATTAGCTGTAACATTCAGGTATTTTCAGATTTGATGTCTCCATGCGCATGTGCGACCGGAACACAAAAATGCGAAAATGTAACAATGTGAAAAAGCAAAAATGCAACAATGCAAAAATGTAACAAATGCGAAAATGAAACAATGCGAAAAAGCAAAAAGACAACAATGCGAAAAAGCGAAAATGCGATGCATGTTTTCGCATTTTTGTAAAGCGAAAATACGACAGATGGAATGCTATTATACAACAAATTTTATGTGTTGCATTTTCGCCCTTCTTCTGTCGCATTTTCGCTTTGTTGCCTCGAAAATCCAAGAAAAGTAAAAACACGAAAGGACTTTGACGTCCCTTCGTGTTTCCGCATTTTCGCATTTTGAGGCGAAGAAGTAAAAATACGACCTTGCGTAAATCAGCCACCATAGTTTTACGGACTCTTATTCAATTAGAGTTATTATAAATCCCTTTGTAATTAAGACGACATATACTTTTTCAATCGCATCATCTCGACACTTTCCGTCATACTTCGGATGAGAACCTCGAAACACATAGAACGGATACGGTATTTCGGCATAACTTCGCGGTGCATCGGTACCCTTTTTGCAAAATCTACAAAAACGGTAACCTCATGCACATATCATTCTCTGCTGGAAACAAGTAGGCGACATACACTAATCCAGTAAATGATCATTCTACTGAGTACTGGTGGAATGTATAGTGAATAGAATAATACCACGTAATACTAGAATGATTTAACTTTGTCTTTCTGATAAATTTTATTTATGAAAATCAAATTAGTTTTTCTTGCATCGAAGATCAAATCATTAATTCGGCAACCAGCTCCTGGCTCATGAAAAATTGTCTCTGATATTTACACTTTGAAATAAATTTCGGTCTTTTACGGAAAAAATTACAAATGCCATGTTATATTTTAATAATCTATTGAAAAGCATTCTTAATCGTATTTCATATTATATGACAAAAATAGATTCCAAGACATTGACATGGAAATTTTGCTCCCCTTAGGAATTCTTAAAGTACACCCAACATTGGTGTATAATATTCATACCCCTCAAACGAAATTTATTTTCTGAAGAAGTAGTTTAAATCTGTAAAAGTTTTAGTGGAGTAAAAATCATTTTACTATTTTTTTTTCTTTTCTAAATGTTTTGTTTGTAAAAAAATAAGGTTGTATTGCGAACGTTAAAATAGTTGGAGTATGGTAAATTTACACTAATAGTATTGCCGGCATACTTTGGATAATCTGCGCTGTGTTCCGGATAGTGTACCTTTTTTAGGAAATTCTTCCTTCAGCTTTGAAGACATTACAAACAACCCAATACGAAGTGTTTCAATATATATTTTAGAATATGACTTTATACATGTACAAACATTACCAAAGTATAGACAAATAAATGACGTCATTAATTTTATTGCTGTAAAACATTTTTATGTTGTATTTTTTCAAATGTGTATCTATTTATAAAAGCCTGTTTATAAAGAATTAAGTCCGGGAATCGAACCCGGGTCACCCGATTCACAGTCCAACGCTCTACGTACTGAGCTAACCGGATGGTAAGATGGTATCATAATTATCTTCTTATATATTATATATATGTACATATACAATTACATATTTATTTTGATCGTGTTCGGAATTGCTATAGATATAGGCAGTCCTTTTTGTAAGGCAAATTTTATTTTCTTCACTTTTAATCACATAGAAAATCGCCATATTGAGTGTCTTGCCATGCAGTACTTCATCAATTAAAATACCAAGTGTTTGTCAAAAATAGAAAAAAGGAGAGCAACTGTATTTTTAATTTCTTCATCATTTTTCTTCACACATAGAATGTTCCTTACATTTAAGAGTTCTAAGTTGCTAAATTTAACACAATTACACATTTTGCCTTTAAGAGATGTCTGATAAACGAAAATGTACAAACTACTTTGTTTTAAAGATCCTGAAACACAATTTTTTCATGGTTTTATTTTATAAATATGATGCTCAAATTAAGATTTGTCAATATTGTAAGTTCTAATAAGCTTATTTATAAAGATATTACCCAATTAAACATTTCATGTAAATAAAGGGAGGTAATTGGAAATTTATTTTCTATAAATTCTAAGTCAAATTTTCCAATAAGAAATGAATGCATGTAATTTATTGATTAAATATAATGTGCACAAATATTTGCAGTACACATTTTACATATTCTTCGATGTTTGAAAATTATTTTATTTGCATAATTATATACATATATAACTTTTGCAAGTGTGGTATACACAAAGTAACAATATCAATCACAAAACATACAGGATCTTTAACGGAAAGGTTAAATGTGATACATAGAACATTTAAACAAACAATAAAAAGAACTTAATTAACACTATAAATAAATTGCTGAAAAATTCAAAAGACATACACTAACAAAACAACAGAAACTTTGAATTCTATTAATTTTTTACAGTAATTATTAATGTATCATATCATTCGTTCAGTAGATTACGTTTGCAAATGTTGTTTTAGAAGCAACTTTATCTGAGTTTCATTTCAGTGAACTCAATGGAGGTTTCTGAACCTTTCCATGAATCCCAAATGATGCATTTCCATTTTGGCGTACATGTTGCCCTTTGAGAATACAAACCATTTAAGTGCGAGGCAAAACAATGATTGTACCACCAGGCGCCGGTCCATTCATGAGCGCAACTTCCACCATCTTTATTGTCATTATCATTATCTCTTGTAGTGAAGCTCATTTGATTATTTATTTGCGAGCTATATTTATACTCTCCAAGAGAATCTCCGGCATTTCCATTGTAACCACCCACTTCGAGTTTGTACTTCATTTCCTCCGGCAGAATTTTAAAGATGCTATACTTGGCATATGCACGATTTCCATCAAAGTCTTCAAGATCAATTCTTAGCTCGTGTTGTTTATCATCATCGGTCAGTAGATTTAAGTATTGGTTCCCAAGCCAAAACTCGCCATTCAAATCACCAAATCCAGTCTTATAGTCTTCCCAGTCTCGAAAGAAGTCCACACTTCCATCTTGACGTCGTTGGAAGACTGTCCATCCTCCATCGTCAGTATCCATGTCACAGTAGACAGACAGCAGTTTTTCTTGTTTAATAATATATATCTGGTATATACCGCTCGATTTAAATCCGTAGTTATACAGATCCAAACACGAAGTCGCCCTATTGACAAACTTTTTAATGCTATAAATTTCTTCTTCTAATCTCTTGGTCGTATTATCAATATATTCAATATCATCAAAACTCTTTTCTTGGTCTTGCTTCAGTTGTTCTGTGTTTTCCTGTATCATTTCAGTAATTGCCTTGATTTTGTCAAGTTTTTCTCCTTGAATATACTGTTTGTTTTCATATTGTTCAGTAAAGTTAACGGAACAAATCCCAATTTTTGTGAAAGCACTTTGTAACTGTTTGCTATCATTTTGATATTCTCCAGTTTTCCTTGTAAGATGTTCTATTCCTTTTAGATTGTCTGCAAGGACTTTAGAGGTCTTGTCTGTTAGAGTTCTTAGATCGATAACTTGTCGTTGTAATTCGTGTGTTTTTCGTCTTATTCGACTATTTGTCATTTTTTCCTCTTTAAAACCAATACTCAGCCGATGAATCTTTTCTTCTAATTCTTTACTAGTGTGTTCTTTTATCTGATCAGTATGTTTAGTTTCTTTCCCATCACTGTTACCCTCCATCAATTGCTGTAGCATTTCTTTCATGGAAGAAATCTCATGATACAATGAACCGAAATCATCTCTCCTAAATTTGCTTTCTGCATTTATTCTATCTTCAATGTAACTCAGTCTGTTATTTATTTGATAAAGTGTCAATCCGTATATTGAATTCACGTAAAGATAACACAGTAAGCTTTTATAAATCAACATTGTCAGTTCTGAAATATGTCCTATATAATCTTAACTTTATAAATGGTGGGTAAAGAAACTTTTCACGTCTTTATTACGCACCGTCTGTAAATAAGTGCTGTCGATTCTATCAGTTTCAGTGCGCCAGATATTCGGGCATTTAGTTTACAAGGAAAATGTAAAAAAAATAAACCGTAAAACATGTGTTTCTACTTCCATCAGAGATTTAGGTATGGTATACAGTAACGTACTGAAGTTACTTTTACACAGTTATTTTTTCCGCGACAATAATTCTAACAAAAGACAGCAAGAGATGGCATTACCAAATGGTACACGCGTTTGACTTGATATCTGTGTGGGTTCAAACCACGTCAGAGACCACCGTTGTTCCTATGAGCAAGAACACCTGAATAGAACCACCAACGTTCCTTAAGCTAGCTGGATAGCTTCCTCGCATTTTAAAATGCAAAGTCCCTGTGAACTTCAAACCACTTGTCTCTCGACTTATAATAAACAATAAGTAATAGCAAGAGGTTATCTGATTCGTACGAGGGGGCATGACCCCCCCCCCCATCCCTCTACCGAGAATAAATCATATTACCAAGTGTTCTGATGTTCTTTCTCTTATGTAATTCATAGGCAAAAAAAAAGCACTTTCCCTGTCGTCACAATATTGACCATATTTAAATATACGAGCATCTGAGTATGATTTTCTATATCATTTGTCCATTTTCCTGACGTCATAATTAGTATAATCCAGAAGAAATATTGACCAATCAACGAGCATGCTTTATCTTTATCCCCGACAGACAGTGCGGTTACTGGAGTGCAGGTAACTAATGTCTGAACTGTACATTTATGCTGACACAATGACAACTATTACACCGTGTATTATTTCATTAATAAATCTAAAAACATTTGCATTTTATTTGGGCTCATTCAGTGAATTACTGAATTTCAATTTTCCAAAACTAGATAATAAATATGTTTTAAGTCAGCTCTAGAAAGATAATGATAGCAGCCTGAAAATACAAATGTGTTTGCTTTTGTAAACACATGATTAGGGAAAACTGGAAAATAAAGTGTACACCATCGATAAATATGCAGAATGTGCAACAAGTCGATTGATAATTAAACATTTCAATTCATGCATAAGATAATGATCCAGCAGGAAATATAATCAAATGACAACCGAAAGCCATTACTAAGTCGACAATGGGAATATATATATATAATCTACCAAGTGGTAGATTTTACAGAAACTTAATTGAATGATCCTAAGATGGCCCTCTACATAAATTTATATGATAGTTTAAGTCTGACGCAAAAATATTTATATATATTGTATTATTCCGTAAATAAAATTCAATGCAGAAATCACTGGGTTTACAGTATCGCAATAATTATATCAAAATATCTGCCAAATTTCTCGGAAAAAGAAAAAACTACCAGGATATCCTGGTTAATATATGCTTACAACAGACTTCAACCTTGATTTCATATTAAGATATCATTCCTATCGTGTGAACCTGCTAAATAACACCGCATTTTATAGGAGCACAAACATATTTAAAATGTAACACGTGCAACATTTTCTTGATTTTACAAGGCAATCAACATTATACTATTCAGGACTGTTACGAACAATATTTGTTTGTAAAACTCAAAACATTTGGGTTCTTTTTTGTTTTGCATGTAAAATCAAATTATGTTTCTCTCCTGAACACTGGCTTTAGTCTACATATTACATTCGATGTTTACACTGCCAAAGACAAATGTTCTCTTAAAATGCATTGTAACATTTTAGTAATATCATAATTCTGTGAATTTCCGTACGTTACGAGACATGTTTAATTATTCAAATTATTTAAAAACATTCAACATTGATACAACTGTTCGGCGATTTCCGTCATACTTGGAATATTGGTAATAGGTGCTGAGGTGGGGCGTTCCGAATTGTGTACTATAACAAATTTACAATAATCAAGTTAATGTGTTTTAGATCCAACCTTTATTTGAGAATATAAAATTATTGTAACAACTTACTGAATTGATAAAATCGATTGCTTTAAAACATATAACATTATTTATTGCTTAAAGCATATAATTGATGTTATTTTCCGAATGTTTAGATATTTGCAAAAGCCTGTTTGTTTAGAAAACAGAAAATATAATCGACAAACTGAGCATTTTCTTTAGTTCTCAATTATGGTAAGAGGGAATCACAATTTTCTTATAGTTATTATACAGTTATGTTTTCATACATTTCAATATACTCTAACATCGTGTCCAGAATTGCTATAGATATAGCCAGTCCTTTTTTTGCGATTTTTCATCCCTTTAAATCAAATACGAGTACCACAAAGTCGCCATATTGAATGTCCTACCACAGTCTTTCATCATTTAATATAGTACTGTGTATAATCAATTAAAATTCTGTGTGTCTATATAGAAAAAGGGGAGAGCATGTGTTTCATTATTTTTCTTCACACATAGAATTTTCGCTATATCTGAGACATTTTACTTATAAGAGTTGTTTGATAAAGGTCAATTCGTTATCATTATCCGTGAATTATTTTTAGTCAGTCCCTAACATGTATTAAATATAACCATTCCATTTCAAATTGGTCCTATTTAGCGACTTATGACCTTCAATCAAAGTCCATGTACCTAAAAAATATGGTCTTATATGATAAATATGTTGTTATCAAAATCTTAAGTTACAAAACGCATTCCTTAGAAAGAAATAGCCGAATTTAACAATTCATGTACATAAATGTGTTTTTAGAAATATATTTCTGATAAATGTTTTGGATAATGTTTCAATAAAAAATATGTGTATTATTTTTAAACTTATTTATAATGTATAAAAATTGATTTATAAAAGTAACAAATTATGTTTAAAAAAATGTTGGAAGGAAACCGATATATGTATAAATAATTTCAGTTAAGTGTATATTACACCCTTAAGAACTACATATAGGATCTTTGAGGAAAATGGGGAATGAACCGTATCTTTAGCAGTAGCAGTAGTAGTAGCAGTAGTAGTAGTAGCAAAGGTAGTAGTAGTAGTAGTAGCAGTAGTAGTAGTAGTAGTAGTAGTAGTAGTAGTAGTAGTAGTAGTAGTGGTGGTAGTGGTAGTGGTAGTGGTAGTGGTAGTGGTAGTGGTGGCAAAGGGGGATACTCCGGCGTCCGTCGTCATGCGTAAACAATCGTCTTCTTCTCTGAAACTGCTGGGCAGAATTACTTCAAACTTTATCATCCTTGTGACAGTCACACTTGAATTTGCTCATATCTAGAGAACTAATTGATGGATAATCACCAAACTTTGTCTGTAGCATTGTTGGGTAGTCTTTTATCAAATTTGCTCATATTAAAGGATTGGCCCCTTTTAGGGGTCTCTAGGGCTAAAAATAGAAAACACTTTAAACGTCTTCTTCTACAGAACTAATTGATAGATGATCACCAAACTTTGTCTGTATCATTCTTGGGTAGTCTTGTATCAAGTTTGCTCATATTATTGTGATTAGCCCCTTTTAGGCTATAGCTAAAAATAGAAATACCTTTGAACGTCTATTTCTACAGAACTAATTGATGGATGATCACAAAACTTTGTCTGTAGCATTCTTGGGTAGTCTTTTATCAAGTTTGCTCATAATTTGATTGGCTCAAATTTAATATCAGAAAATATTGACAATGGATAATTTCCAACACTGAAAAGCAGTTGTTTCTGGTGAGCAACTCAGGGCCATCATGGCCCTCTTGTTATTATTATCATTTCTATTATTATTATTATTATTATTATTATTATTATTATTATTATTATTATTATTATTATAAGAGAACCCGTCAAACAATTATTATATCCGTAAGGTATCTGTAATTAGCATTACACTCAGGCCAAGTAATTTTTCATTATAGAAAGTAAAAGGTAAACATTTATTACGGAGACCATTTTTCTTTACCTTAAAGATCCTGTATGTTTTGTGATTGATATTGTTACTGTGTGTGTACCACACTTGCAAAATAATATAGCAAGTAAAACAATTTTCAAGTTCAAGTTCAAGCTTATCAAATATCTCATTATGTAACATACATAGACATGAGAACAAATTCTAATTTTCAAACATCGAAGAATATGTAAAATGTGTATTGCAAATATTTGTGCACATTAATATTTAATCAATAAATTATATGTATTCATTTCTTATTGGAAAAAAATGGAAAATAAATTTCTAATTACCTCCCTTTATTTATATGAAATGTTAACTTCGGTAATATCTTTATAAATAATGCTTATTGGAACTTACAATATTGGCAAATCTTAATATTAGTCTCATATTTATAAAATAAAACCATGAAAAAATTGTGTTACAGGATCTTTCTTCACACTTGACTATCTAGTATATGTTTAAAAAAATTTTTTTATAAAACTTTAGAGCTGCACGCCTCAAGATGAATTAAGATATTTCAAGAAAATCATACTTAAGAAAGAAAGTACTGAGATTTTAAGAAAAGTAAAAATATTCAAGATTAAAGTAACAATGTCGATGTTATGTGCGAGTTATGATCAATTTTGCAGCATTTTTCATCATATTTCTACTGTGTTAGTAACGCAGTTAAGGCCATTTTTTTGCATAGTTTGACCTCTTTTTTTTGTTGATTTATATAAGTTGTAAGTGCTTTTTGCAACATGGAAATTATTATTTTCGTTCACTTCACAATATTCTACTTTTTATGAATTTTCTCAATTTTAATGAAAATTAGCTTAAATGTTAGTTTGTAAATAGTTTGAAAATGTTAATTTGTATGTATCACATGTTGTTTTTTACCTAACATTTTTGTATGCAGTACAAAACTGCAAAAAGTTTATTTGCCGTTAAGAACAGTGATTGTTGTTTCAGCATATGTAATATTCTTCATGCTGCTATATATTATTCGACAATCTTTCATCATATTAAAGGCACGATATGCCTCTGAAATCCATATGTTTGAATTAATTCTTTAAAAATCTGAAATATATAATTGATGTTTTATTAATGGATTTAGAGTATGTGAGAAGTAAGAAGGCACTTTTTAAGGAATAATGAGCCTTTAACTGAAAAAATTCAAAAGATAAGATAATAAATCCACAGCAATAAAGCACATGTTAAACCACCTGTGGTGAATCATCGACTCCAGCAAATGTTTATGAAGCGAATCGTGATTGCCGATCTCTCTGCTACGCAATAATATGTGTAACAAGAAGTATCTTTTAAAAAGATACTCGGCCGAAGTAAAACTGGTAAACCTGCGAAATTATGTTATTTCTTAGTTTTAAATACAAAAAGAAATGAAGCATGCTTGCATAATAATGATATAATAATTATTTCTTGTAGCTAAGAAAGTATCCTTTTGTAATCATTGAAATTAAATTATAGCATATTTATATTGATGATTTTTTCAAAGAAGGACAACTTCTATTTAATGTGTCCCTTTAACTTGTTTTACGTTTGACTTTATAAATTTTGTAATCATTAACAAATTAACCTAAAAGTTAAAGAACTATATACTCATTCATGTACATTTTATTTTAGAACTATCCTTCACATTTTATTTTATAGTGGCAAAGCAATCCCTTACATTTTATCTTAGAGCTACCCTTAAAATTTTATTTTAGAAAGGGAAGAACAATCTTTTACGTTTATTTTAGAATGGTTAGGACTGTCCTTGACATTTTATTTTAGAATGACCAATGAGATTCACCAACTTCAGTTAGTAATTTTAAAATGACCAAAGAAAATTCTTCTCATGTTCAGTCATTCCCTGTTAATTTTACAGGAAGTCAAACTCATAATAGACGGACTTTGTCCGAAACAAAATTCTCGTCTCCTAGAACATTTACAAACTTCTTTGGCGGTGGTGGTGGTAGTTTTCACTCTGCATCTCGACAGAAAGTCACATTGAATTTACCAGAGCACAGTTCAGCCACCGCATAAAACTTCTTTTATCTAACAGCAAGGTTAAATATGATACACAAAACAGTTGAACAAACATCAACAATGACTAAACAGACAGACAGACATATCTTTTTTCCACCTAAGGTTCAGGACAATACAACAATATCCGGATACAATATGATAAACAAACTTCCAGAAGCACTTTATCAGCAGATGAATAGTGTTTTCATTCAACATGAAATTTAATAATAAAGATGTGTAAGGGAATCAGCACAGTTTTAATCAGATGATATTGTTTGCTAGTACATTTGTATAAACAAAATACTAAATGTTATTGACATACCATGAAAAAAGGTTAAAGTAAAAGTGTGTATCAAATTATTTTGAAATTATTTTGATGTTACTGTATGTAAAAAAATGAAGAGTAAAACAATAGTGTGTCTCCAGATACGCTAAACAACATTTAATGTACACTGATACTAACAGATACAGATAATCGTGTATGATATCATATACAGAAAACAAATATCATTAGCAAGCCATATTAAAACTTCAAGTATATCATCCGTAACATTTCAATTATACACAATAGTCGATTCGTATATGTAAACTGTATACCTAGCAAAAAAATGAATGTTTTATATGGTGTGTAACACCGCACTTTGGGGTCAAACGCACTTTGGGGTCCGACCCCAAAGTGCGTTAAACTTCGCACCGCACTTTGGGGTCAAACGCACTTTGGGGTTAAAATCGAGAAATTTAACCCAAAGTGCGTTAATATGCTACATATCAACGCACTTTGGGTTTAAGAGGTCTAAAGGTGTCATCTGAGTTCTGCTTAAATACTGAGAACTGACTTATTTTCTATCTGCGACATTGGAACATTTGAGGTGGAGTTCCAGATGGCGGTCAATATTTATGATGCTAAAGTGATAAAAGTTTCTTTAATTTTACCACTTGAAATATCTAAAAATTGTGTTCATATAACAAAATAACGGTGGCAGAAAAGTGACATTTGCATTTTTTTGTTTTTAGTTTTGTATACATATTCTATTTTAGTTTTGCATACATTTTTTTTTTCAGTTCTACATACATATTTTTTTTCAGTTTTGCATTCATACTTTATTTTTGTTTTTCGTACGTATCTTATTTTTGTTTTTCATACATATTTAAGCCAATAAAAACAGCCTTCAAATCTCATAACAACCCATAGTTGAGTACAAAACTAGCAAAGTGGTTTGGTCCCATTTCGGCCCATTTTTGGAATCGGTCCAGTCGTTTTCTGCCGGGCAAGTCTGGTTTCGGCCGACCCTTTTCTGTCCATTTTTTATATTATATACATTTTATATAATTATTTTTTTATTATTATATACTATTATATTAGTGTCTATTTGGAAAGGGCTGTTGATTGGTGATCAGTTATTATTCCATGAATATGCACCACCCAACCCCACCCTCTGAGAATTGAGAATTATGAAACTTAGGTCAATTCTTTAGCACATCCAGATAATGTGCAGAACTTATATGGCAGCTTTGACAGGTCGGGGTCACACCTTCAGGTCAAAGGATAAAGACTTTGTGTTCTATATGAGCCCTCTATTAGAAGTATAACGAAGTATTGTATTCTTTTTCTATGTTTATTTGTTAATTTTCGAAGAAAAACACGCTTTCACATATCAATCAAAACCTCTTCTTCTTTCTTTTTTCTTAATCGAACATGTTCCACAATTTTGACATTTGAACAATTCCAAAATTAATCGAATAACTTTTGAACATTCCCCTCTCCATGACAAATTGTGGTTAACAACATTTTCATAAAGTTTTCTATAATCAACGACTTTGTGACATAGGAATGACTAAAATACATAAAACAAAACGAATCGAAAATTATGTTTTACAGCAAATTACACTTACTTTTTTTACATCAATAAACTATTTCGAATTTGTAAAATGCCATAACACATTTAAAAAATCTATTCCTATTAACCGATAATTATCCTTTAAGCTTTAAAGAACTTTTCAAATAAAGAAAAATATGTTTCTTACATACCTTCACATAATATACATTACAACATACAGTTACTTTTAAAAAATAACAATTTTCTAATTACATAGATAAAATTTCTAATATTAACTTTGAAATTTATTTATGCTTTATTGTCTTATAACAAAAATAACATTACTTTAATTCAGATTATCTTTGCACTATAAATTTCTAGTCTTCTTATTGAAACAATTAAGATCATTTTTATAAATTCTAAAAAACAACATATTACAGTATAACACTTTTCTTGCAGTCATTTCTATGAAAGGAATATAACACAGAATAATACAAATTCTCAATATTTTTTATATTTAAAGTTTACTTAATCTTTTCTCAGGTCATTGTCTTTTATTAGTTAAAATAATCAAATAGTCATGTTTTTTCATTCTGTGAAGCAGATCTTCATCTCGATACCAATACTTTTTCTATTACTTTTATATTATAAAGTTAAATTAATCCATGCTCTTATATGCAGGGGGATTATTATGCCCCTTAACACAGTGCAATTCACTTTTAACGTACATGTTTATTAATATTATCTTATTAGAATAACTTTTTACATATTTCGCGTTTGCACGGGGATTATTATGCCCCTTACACAGTGCAATTAAAACAAATATATATATATATATATTTTTTTTTTTATTTTTTTTTCAGTCTTTTCACGATTCTTAATTTTAATTAACTTCTAATGTTTCGTCTGCAGCTTCTATTAAACACAAACGCGTAATTGGTCTTCTATAGATGTTTTTCCCCATTCGGACATCTACTACTCGTACATGTTTATCAGTACCTGGATGTAAAGCGACAATTCTTCCAAGTGACCATTCTCCACGGGATTTATCAGCATCAATCACCAGAACTACATCATTCACTTTCAAGTCACGTGTTTCCTGGTGCCATTTCTTTCTATTACTAAGGGTTGGAATGAATTCTCTCAACCATCTGTGCCAAAAATGTTTGACTATCTCTTGCACATATCGCCAACGTTTTTTTTACATTGAAAACTGTGCTATCAACTGCTTCCGGTGCGAACTGTCCTCCTATTTGTCCGTGAATGAAATGGTTAGGGGTCAAAACAGTGTCATCTTTTGGATGTGACGTTTGATATGATATTGGACGACTGTTTATTAGTCCTTCAGCTCCAGTAATTGCTGTAGAAGTTCTTTTCATCAGTGATATCAGCACTGTTTAGCACTGCATAGATAGCTCTTTTTGCACTTTTAACCATACTTTCATGAACTCCACCAAAGTGTGGCGCTAGAGGCGGATTGAAGTGCCACTTAATTCTGTGATTATTTGCTTTTTCAGTAATTTTTTGTTTGTCCATCTGCTCGTATAACTCTAACAACTCATTATAAGCACCTACAAAGTTCGTGCCATTATCCGAATACATTTCTTCTGGAAAGCCTCGTCTACTGGACATTCTATAGAAAGCATTTAAAAATGAGTCTGTATCTAATCCAAAAGCTATCTTCAAATGCACTGCCCTCGAAGACAGACATGTGAATAAACACAAGTATCGCTTTTGTCTTACTTTTCCACCGTCCTTGTTTGGTTAAAAAATGGTCCGGCAAAATCTACAGAGCTATTAGCGAAAAGCTCTCCCATTGATTTCTTCAATCTAATCTTGTGGCAATGGAGCATTACCTTTTCAATACCTTTTGCTTTAAGCTTCTTGCATTTGCTACATTTTCTCCCAAATCCTCTTATTTCTTCACGACCACCCATAACAGTATCTTGAAGACATTGGTGCTAGGTGTTTGATTCTGTACGTAAGGATTCCCCTGCTTCATGGAAGCTCTTTACTAAAAGTCTGGTTACTTGGACTTTTACGAGGAATATGATTGGATACCTCCACATTATGTGTTAATCATTGTATCACATCTCATAAGATCTTGCTGCATCAATTTTCAATCAAAAGGAATTAGTTTACTGCTTCTCGGCATTGGTGTGTCCTTTCACTATACACGAGTATTCTTCTGGATAGTGTTTTACTTGTGTTTTATGTATAAACATGTTTTCTACTTCTTGTAATTCTTTCAATGTCAATACTCTGCTTTTGTTTCTATCATTTGTTTTCCTACAGTTATCTGTAAACCTTTTGACCCATGCTGTAACTCTAAGAAGACGTAACCAATCAGAGAATCTTTCTGGATCCAAACGATCTTCTGTTGTAACATTACTAATAAAGGATGTTTCGGAGCTTTCATTCAGTTGACTCTTTTTCTTGAACTCATTTTCTGTTACATCACTTTTGTCAATAGAACTGACAGGCCAATGTGTTTCATCTTCATGTAAGAACTGTGGACCGTTCCACCACAAAGTATTTTGTATGAGATCTTTAGCAGTTGTTCCCCTTGAAGCTACATCTGCTGGGTTATTGGTACTTGAAATATGCCGCCACTGATTAGGCACACTATGGGTATGTATTTCTCCAATTCTATGTGCCACGAAAGGCTTGAATCTTCTGCTTTCATTGCTGATCCAATGAATAACATTCGCACTATCTGTCCAAAATGTAACTTTTTTCATACTCATAACAATTGCTTTCGTAACATTCAATACTAAACGAAGTCCCAAAACTGCCGCCATAAGTTCAAGACGAGGAATACTGACAGCAGTGAGGGGTGACACTCTGGTTTTGCTGCACACAAACTTGACACTTATATGATCATCTTCATTTTTACATCTCATATAAACAACTGTTCCAAATGCTAATTCTGAGGCATCTACAAAGACGTGCAGTGATGGATTTTTTGCCTCATCAAACGATAAACTTCGTGGTATAATAACCTTATTTAACTCAAGTAGACCATCCAGCCATTCCGTAGTTTCATCAGTCAAGTTGCTGTTCACTTTATCGTCCCAATCATATCTTTTTAACCAGAACTGCTGTAGAAGAATTTTTCCTTTAATGATGTAAGGGGAGAGAAACCCGAACGGATCGAATAAGCTTGCGACTCTTTTCAGTAAGTTTCTTTTTGTGACGGTTTGCACTGAACAGATATCTTTATTCAGTTTAAATGTAAAAACATCTTCTTCAGCTTGCCATGTTACTCCCAGTGCTTTTGTGATTGGTAAGTAACTTGTGTCCAAATTTACCTCCTTGGCCCTTTCTTTCTGTGGTATTTTTTCTAATACAGTACGCGAATTTGAAAGCCACTTTCTGGCATACATTCCAGCTTTCAGCCATAGTTCAGATAATTGTTCATACAGTTCTAACGCTGATTTTTCTGTCGGCATAGAATCCATAGAATCATCCATATAGGTCGACTTGAGAACTGTTTCAGACGCTAATGGAAATTCTTCTTTATTTAGTTTTGCGTTTGTCTGTGCGACTAATTGTGCTAGGAAAGGCGATGCGTTTACGCCAAATACTAGTGTTCTAAACTCATATTCACTAGAGTCCCATAAAAATCTATGAAACCTTCTATCTGTCTCGTGAATCCCGACTCGTAAGTACATTTCACTAATGTCACAAACCAGAGCAACGTCATATTTTCGAAATCTAAGTAACACATCAAAAAGTTCATTTTGTAGTTTAGGACCTGTTTCAATAAAATCATTCAGACATACTCCTTTGAATTTTGCCGCAGCATCAAAGACTATTCGTACTTTCGTAGTTTCTTTTTCAAGCCGTACTACTGGAAAGTGAGGTAAGTACCACTTGTTCTTGTGATCTTCTTCATTTGTGGGAACTTTACGTATGTATCCTTTATTCTCATAGTTTTCTATAGTTTCTTTGTATGCCATCTCAATCTCTGGTTCTTTACGCAATCTTTTCTCGGTATGATTTAAACGGCGCACAGCCATCTGATAGTCATTCGGAATATCTTTTGGATCCATTTTCCATGGAATTTTCACTTCATATTGACCTTTTTCATATTTCATCTCTTTTTCACTGTCTTTCAAAATATTTTGTTCCTTTTGCGTCAATGGCTCTTTCATTGTTACACCTGAATTGTCAATGTCCCAGAAACCTTTCAACATTTGATCCAGATCATCTGGTTCATTTACAAAATATGTTGATAGTAAACTTGTATTTGATCCCTTATCGAGCTGTCCCACACATGTCCATCCTAAAGGCGTCAAACGTGCCATTGGTTCTCCAGTCTTTCCATGAATCTCATGCAGAGAAGAATGTAAGACAGCATAATCCAGACCTATCAACATGTCAATTTCTTTATTCTTGTCTATGTATGGAAAATTGATCCCTTTTAAGTGCTCCCATTTATCTATGTGTTTATTCCAGTTCACTGTTTGTAACGAACCTGTTACATTATCTAACACGTATGCTTCTATGTCCGTATGTGACTGACCATTCAGACTTTCAACACTTAAATTCACTGACATTGTTTCGAAGCTTTGTACTCTATCGTTCAAAGTGTTTACTTGTACTGTTTCTATTTTTCCTTGAAGTCCGAGTTCTCCAGCAAGACTTTGATTTATGTATGTTTTTGTGCTTCCATCATCCAGTAATGCATTTATCAAGATTTTTCTAGAATTTTCTGTATACACTACCACAGGAACTGTACGTAAAGCTATTTGATTTTTTCTGGCGAAAAATCCTTGTTGTTGTTGCTGCTTTGGTTCACCAAATGTTTCTTTTCTTTTTGGAACAAATTCTTGTGCATCACTGTTTAATGATTGCTGGTGATGTAAGAGTTTATGATGATTTCTAGTACATCCATTAATACCACAAACACGAAAGTTTTTACATTCATTTCCTCGGTGGTTATCTCTTAAACACCTGAAACACAACCCTATGTCTCTTGCTTTCTGCCATCTATTCACAGTATCCATAGATTTGAATATTTCACATTCCCAGACATTATGTAAATCTGATCTACAAATTTTACAATCTTTCTTAAACTGTGGCTTATTGTCATTAAACTTCGGCTTGTTGTCAGCAAGAAAAGATCTATTACTGTTTCTTGGTCTCTCATTATTAGCTAGTCCGTGCTTTGTTTCAGAAGCTATTGCCAAGTACTTTGATTCTTGATTGATCCAATTTCTTAAAGTTTCAACAGATTCTTCTTCTGTTGTTTCATAAAGCCAACGATGAAACCTACACAACATTTTTTCTGGCAATTTTCTTTGTAATGACAAATACAATGTACCATCACCCAGATCCTCTTCACGGTTAGCTTCTTTCATATTAATTACCGCTATGTCCAGCAAGTCAGCAAACTTTTCTATTGTCTTTGGATCTTCACTTCTAATTGACTGGAATTTTTCAATATCATCCATAAAACGCATTATTTTTCGACGTTCACCACCAAACTTTCTTTCTAACCGATCCTTTGCAGCAATATATGCTTCAGCCGAATGTCCTAAATCATCTATAGCTTGTAATGCCTCACCTTTCAAATACTGACGTAATTGTAACAATTTATATTCTGGTGTTGCTGGTGCTTTATCGATGCATGCCATAAATGCAGCCTTCCAAGTTTCATATTTACGTTTATCACCATAAAAAACTGGAATACCAACACGTTTCATTTGACGCCATAGATCTTTTTCTAAATTTTTTGTTGGTTCATTGACTTTGTGCTCTGTAGTATCAATAATCTATCATACACTGTCTGTGTAGCTTCACTATATATCATATTCAACTGATCAATTTCTAAAAAATGTATGTATTCAAAACTAAAAATAATATGTACGACAAACAAACAAAAAATATGAACGAAAAACAAAAAAAAAGTATCAAAAAAAAAAATAAATACAAATGTCACTTTTATGCCGCCGTTCAAAATACCCTAGTACAGAAATTGTGCATTCCTAGAATTAAGAGATGCTGCGAAAAATATCCCGTTCTGTCGGTCATTTACTTGAAAACTTTTGGTGCCATATTGAGCCCCATTTTAAATATGTTGGGAATGAAATAAAATGCAGTTAATATTTTTTTCCCCAAAAAACTATAAATATACTATATTGCAATGTTCTGGTGAAACATCAAGTTTTTTCGATCGGACTTTAAAAAGTGATTTTTACAAAAGCATTTTATTAAGCTTATCAACAAACTTAAGGGTTTTTGTAAGCTCCGTAAAAACCGTTCGCCAGAGGCTTTTTTATGGTAAATCTTACATACTTCTTTAGAAAGAGCAAACATGAATTTTATAATGTTAAAATAATAGTATCTGAGAAATGTAAGATGCTTGTTACCTGAATAAAGTAGCGATAAACGTGAAATTATTTGTCACAAAAGAAGTCAAAACACTGTAGTATTTGACTTCCCTATAAAATACTAATTCACTATAACTGTACTCATTATTGCCAAAAAGCAACAAATGAAAAAGATGGTTCAGGTAATTGGCCAATGTGTATTTTTTGGATAATATAGAAGAACATCAAAATGAAAATGCTTTTAAGGAAAACAAATAAAAGCATAATGGGCCTTTAAAACGTTATTTTTAACCCTCGGGGGATCGATACCCCACAATACCCTCTATACTCCGAGTGAGAATTTTACATTATTCTGAAGCTCCGCTCTTAATGTGCGACTACTTAAATAGTTGATATCTTTAGTACTGCCTGTACTGACTACTACTTAAAGCCGCATTTACACCTAGTCAAGTTTCTTATATGACACATTTAGCTAAATAAACGATTATCAGACACATTTTTACTGAAATGTCTTACCTTTGTCTATGCTAAGACTATCACATTCTATAAAATGTGTAAATAAAAAACGGGAAAATAATGCATTTAATAATACAAATTCTTTATTTGGTGATTTATTTGGTGAAAGTTCTTTCACTTACTAATCAAGATCATTTAAAAACCTATTGATTCTACTATAATTCAGGGCACATGTTTGTGTCTATTTAATACCTTGATTTTTTTGTTTACCATTGACTTTGACTACAATATATTATTTAAAACATAATGAACATTAACTTTCTATGACCCCGAAGTGCGGTCGTTTGCCTGATGTTAAAAAATGCATATGTACCTGTTTAACGCACTTTGCGATTAAAATTGGACCCCAAAGAGTGTAACACACTCTGGGGTCGGACCCCAAAGTACGTAACGCACTTTGGGGTCGGACCCCAAAGTGCGTTTGACCCCAAAGTGCGGTGTTACAATGGTGGCTAATTTACGCCATGTCGTATTTTTGCTTCTTCGCCTCAAAATGCGAAAACACGAAAACACGATAGGACGACAAGGTGGACTTTGTCGTCTCTTCGTGTTTTCGTTTATTCGGATTTGTGAGGCAACAAAGCGAAAAAACGACAGAAAGAGGGCGAAAATACGACACATAAAATCTGTCGTATAATCGCGTTTCATCTGTCGTCTCGTCGCATTTTCGCATTGTTACATTTTGGCATTGTTGCATTTTCGCTTTTTCGCATTGTTACATTTTTGCATTGTTACATTTTGCATTGTTGCATTTTCGCTTTTTCGCATTGTTACATTTTCGCATTCCGATTGTACATGCGCATGGATCTGTTAATTATTATCATCATTATTATTATTAATAATATTATTATTAAATTTTGTAATATCCGAACATAATGATATATTATTTAATAGATAGTAATGTATAAGATATTTTGCATTCACGTAGATGTATAATTTAAAAGTATCATCCCACTCCTTACACTTGTAAAATGATATAACGGTGAGGCTTTCAGACTGTTTTGAATCCATTAATGCTAACATTATTATAATATATACATTAATGTGTTCCCACCATCTTTAGAATATAAGTTTTTTTTTCAATATTTTTTACCGCTGACGGGTGTGACATGTGGATTACGATAAAGGCACTGCCTGCACACATCTTAAACTTAGATTGAGGTGCATTTTCACTGGAAAACATTTTATAATGTCTGTTTATTTTAGTTCTAGTGTAGTATAACACATACTTCATTTGAATACGTAGTGTGCATGTTGGATAAAATTTTATTCAAAAGTTTGATGGTTTAATTAAATAATAAAAAAACACATATAAAACATTTGGTTGCCATAGTTCCCGGCCATTCAGCCTTCTTCAGTGGCTTTATAGCATTTTAAAATTTATATAATAATAATATTTGAAATTATTTTTATTCATTATTACATTATGCCATGTTGGCAGGCGTTCCTCAGGTCTTTAAAACAAAGCTCTCTTGGTGGTCATTCTGTCTGCCATCTTTCCCATATTGAACGAATATCAATAAAAGGAAAACAAATTGAATTCTTAAAACAATTTCAATAAGAATATTGCATTTAGATCATATGATATTATACTGTGCTTCTCTTAGTTCACGATACTAAACACTTTGAAATAAGAAGGGAAACAATAAACAAATGGTACAAAAATGTCATTAGCTGTAACATATTTAGGTATTTTCAGATTTTATGTCTCCATGCGCATGTGCGACCGGAACACAAAAATGCGAAAATGTAACAATGTGAAAAAGCAAAAATGCAACAATGCAAAAATGTAGCAAATGCGAAAATGTAACAATGCGAAAAAGCAAAAAGACAACAGCGAAAATGCGATGTGTGTTTTCGCATTTTTGTAAAGCGAAAATACGACAGATGGAATGGTAATATACAACAAATTTTATGTGTCGTATTTTCGCCCTTCTTCTGTCGCATTTTCGCTTTGTTGCCTCGAAAATCCAAGAAAAGCAAAAACACGAAAGGTTTGTCGTCCCTTCGTGTTTCTGCATTTTCGCATTTTGAGGCGAAGAAGTAAAAATACGACATGGCGTAAATCAGCCACCATAGTTTTACGTACTCTTATTCAATTAGAGTTATTATAAATCTCTTTGTAATTAAGACGACATATACTTTTTCAATCGCATCATCTCGACACTTTCCGTCATACCTCGGATGAGAACCTCGAAACACATAGAATGGATACGGTATTTCGGCATAACTTCGCGGTGCATCGGTACCCCTTTTGCAAAATCTACAAAAACGGTAACCTCATGCACATATCATTCTCTGCTGAAAACAAGTAGGCGACATACACTAATCCAGTAAATGATCATTCTACTGAGTACAGGTGGAATGTCAAGTGAAAAGAATAATACCACGTAATACTAGAATGATTTAACTTTGTCTTTCTAATGAATTTTATTTATGAAAATCAAATTAGTTTTTCTTGCATCGAAGATCAAATCATTAGTTCGGCAACCAGCTGAAATATTCTGGCTCCTTGCTCATGAAAAATTGCATCTGATACTTACACTTTGAAATAAATTTCGATCTTTTACAGAAACAATTACAAATGCCATGTTTTATTTTAATAATCTATTGAAAAGCATTCTTAATCGTATTTCCGTAACAAAAATAGATTCCAAGACATTGACATGAAAAATTTGCTCCCCTTAGGAATTCTTTAAAGTACACCCAACATTGTGTATAATATTCATACCCCTCAAACGAAATTTATTTTCTGAAGAAGTAGTTTAAATCTGTAAAAATTTTAGTGGAGTAAAAAACATTTTACTATTTTTTTTCTTTTCTTAATGTTTTGTTTGTAAAAAAATAAGGTTGTATTGCGAACGTTAAAATAGTTGGAGTATGGTAAACTTACACTAATAATATTGCCGGTGTAACATTAAATTTTGACCCTGTTGAGAAATGACCCTGAGGGTCATTTTTCAACGTTGAGAATTGACCCTGGGTCATTTCTCAACGGTCACGGGTCAATTCTCAACGTTGAATTTTGACCCACCCGTTAAATTTTGATCAGTAATGTGAAGGTGTTGAAAAATGACCCCGGGTCGTAATTCAACATTGAAAAGTGACCCCAATTTTTTTGATATTTGGAATGTAAGTTTTAAGGTTAAAGTGCATGGAGGTATGAAACGTCAAAAACGCATTAATGGGTAAACTTAAAGCCTGTTGGTGCGTCCGTCCGTTGTTTCTACAGATTGCATTACCTTTAAATCTAATTTATCGTTCTTTATGTAGGTAAAACAAACAGTTCAGCAACATTTGGAGAATATATAATAAAATCGTGCAATAAAATCGAAGTATTTAAGTTATGAGACGTCGCATGAAACAGGTCATTAATGAACGAGCGTAAATGAGTCATTTTTATTTCGCTGACATTAAATGATAACTCTATACAGACGGCAAATGTCATAATTATGTAACTGCCCCTTACTCTTATCCCATTTACGCAGCATCCTAAGTTGTGGCTTGATTTTTGTGTGTTTTGTTTTGTAGTTTAAAATTAATCTTACTTTTAATACATCGGTGAAAATTTAAGTGAAATATGTTATTTAAGGTTTGGAAAATTGAAGAAAGTATTTGGCACCCACCTTGTTTTAAGATTACCTTTACATAATGGTGTGCCCCGTCTGTCAAATGGTGCCCAGCTTATCAACTGCAGCTATTCAATGATATTTAAGCTACTTTACTCCGAGGACATCAATTCCAACCCCTATTCCTTGATATATGAATCGAGAGTCTTACTCCCCTATAAACAAACATGAATTGTCCTTCGTACGGTGTACTGTTAGGGCCATCGCGTTTTCTCTGAGGACGGAAAACGCGAAGCATGACAGTACGATGGTGACAGTACGACAATACGATGGTGACAGTACGACAGTACGATGGCGATGCACGACAGTACGATGGTGATAGTCCATCGTACTGTCGTAGTGTCACCATCGTACTGTCGTACTGTCACCATCGTACTGTCGTAGTGTCACCATCGTACTGTCGTAGTGTCACCATCGTACTGTCGCCTTCCGTTAGCGCATGAACGGCAGCCAAGATTCCCACCACTGCCTGCAAGCTCAGTCTGTCGAAGAAAACATTCAATGTGTAGTTTTTTCGTGGAAAATGCATAGGCTTGGAACCATAAAAGAATGTTTACTTGTAAGTAACTGTATCAGTGTGAACAGGCTGAGCAAGCATTTTTAGTATTTACAGTAATTAGCATTTTTTCTGCATTGGCGGAGGCAGTGGGTTCGAATCCCATGCTAGGAGGTGTTATTTTGAAGCCTCTTCAAAATATTTTTGACATGATAACCATAATTACATAGTAAATACTGTAAGCTAAGTCAAAACTGTTGAAAATAATAACTTTTATTGATGACAAAGTTCCAACATTCTTTTATTCAACTCTGAAGAGCACCAGATATTCATAACAAATAATAGACAGTTGTATAAAATAAGAGAATTACCAATTTATTAAGTTGTCACTAGTTTTCACGACTGTCAGGATTTGGAGCCAAAATGAAGAGTGAAGACAGCCTGGCATGGCTACTTATATAGACTCTGAACTTGCCAGGACTGTCAAAATTGACCAATCATAATCATAATCCCAATTGTCCTGGCAGACTGGCAGGAAAGACAGGACTTTCTTAAATGGCGGCCATCTTGACAGGAATAATTTAGAAAAATGTAAATTTACATGGTAAACAAATAACAAAATATGCAATGAACACTTGAATTACATGCTTAACTCAATTTACTAAAAATCTGGACCAAAAAAAATAATAGTTCAAGCTTAGGAAAAATGAACTGTTGATATAAAAAGATTCTAGTGCCAGGAATTTGAATTTTCCCTCCTGACAAACTTAGAGGTCATACTGGTCATCAAGATTATTATGAAATACAGCAATACCAGCTAAATATTTGGAAATTAACTTAAGTCTTAGGTAAATAAAGATTACATTCTTTGTTCTTACATGTAAAATGGTAAGTATTTGTATATATTTATGAAAATATAAGCATTTAAAGTTTTGAATCAAGGTAGACAACTCTTGTCGGCCATTTTGATGCCAGGATAAACAAAGTAAGTAAATTAATCATTTTTTAAAGTATAAACCTCCTTATAGTGTCCTATATAGTCCTACAATCTCAAAATGTCCTATAATATGGTATTAATACCTTCATTTAACAGAAAATTATTATAAATACTTGAAATCAACAAAAACATGAATGGTTGAGGAACAGTCAGGAATCCTGACAGGTAAGTGTAAAGTATTTTCTTGAATATTTCTGTATCTCATTTGTAAATAAATGTCCTAGCTTAGGTTTCTTTATACTCAAAACCTAGAATTTGTTTAAAACTGATACTTAAGCTAACAAAGCAAAAGTAAATTATTTGAATAAGTCACTGTCTCTTACATTCTCCCCCTCTTAAAAGAAATAAAATACTTGTTTAAACTGTTTTTTTTTTCTTTTGAAATAAATGAAAATTCTGTTAAGTGTTTTCTGTCCAGTTCATGATATCTCTAATTTATTTTATTTTTAGATGATTACACTCTCAATGGTACATGTTGGATTTGTGACAGCACATGAGTAGAGTTAGATCCTTTGCTACCTAGAAGCATAGGTACAAGGTCAGCATCTTTTCCTTTTTTTATGAAGTTCCTAATAGCTATAAAATATGATAAACAAGATCAACAAGGAAAGGCGGCGTTCAATGAACGCAACCCCCACATGACCCAGCAACAAGAACCAATGGCAAGGAGCCCAGGGGGACCCCAAACAAAAACAGGACAGGGCAAAGACAGAGCACGGACAGGTTAATCATTAAATGATAAGTAATTTGTAACTGATTAGGAATTCAAAGAAAATAAAAATAGGCCCACAAAGGGGAAGGGGACAGGAGACCGGGGGGGGGGAGGGGGTGGGAGTAATCAAAGAAATAAAAACTAGAGGCAATGGGGAAGATACTTACCGTAGACGAGAAAACAACAAGGGACACAAGCAAAAGTGTCACCAAAACAGTATGAAACAACATAAGGCATACATCTGAGGAAACACAGTGGGGCGCCGCCTTGGAACGGTCAGCAGCATAATAATGACTGCTGGGGAGTTTAAACCGGTTAATGGTGCACCAAACCTCGCTCTTAGCCCCACCATGTTCCTATAAACGAGACAGTGTAAATAAAATGAATCCCCGCCAAGTGAAATTCTAACAGTTGTCATGGTTACAAAAGGTTAAATAAGTAAAACACTAAAATGATCATGTAGAAACATATAAAAGTAAACCCAATGACCATAACAAAAGTACTCAATGTCCTAAAGGAAGACAGAGCAACAAGAAAATCACCTACAAGGGCCCGACGAAGCAAGGCAGAAGACGAACATTAAGACAATTCAGTCCCAAAGGGCTTTACGAACTATCCATCATAGAGTCTCCCACTTGGTCCGTCAGATGCAATCAAAAGAGGAAAGCGTAGTGTCCAACTGTAAAAGGGTTGAACACTAAACATGCAGTATGTCTTAAAATAGTAGGGTCATAACCTCTTTTAATAAAACGTTTAATGATTTTAGTAAAAACAGTAGAAAAATTACCATGACCCAAAATCTTACGAAGTTTGTAAATCACATCGCCATAAAAACCAGGCTGGCTAATCCCTTGTCGCAGAAGAGTTTTTAAATCACTATTGAATTTGGAAATTAAATCAAAGTTACGATTGTAAAATTTAGTAAAATATTTCCGTAATTTATGATAGCGGTAGCCCTGTTTTAGAAGCTTGCTGGTAATAAAAATATTCCGCTCGTTGAAATCCTTTACGTTGCTACACGCTCTAGCGA
>NW_026855389.1:0-5999 GCF_026571515.1 Ruditapes philippinarum
TAATTCCCAATTGTTTTTATTGTTTAACTCTTCCCTTTATAAGCAAATTGCAACAGTTCTTTATTTGTGGCCGTAGTTATTATCTCGGATTCCGTACTGATAGTCGCTACCACAATCTCTGTTAGCCATTGGTGTACGAATTTGAACTTGAAAACTACACTTGACCTGAATATTTGATTCATTACATTGTGGTTCTTCCATATGAACGATGTATACCTGGAGTCTTGGTTTCTTACATTGTGATAATTCTACTTCTATGATTAAAGGGTTTCCTAGTTAAACAGGAATTAGCCATTAAATTAGCCATTAATACTATCTGCAAGTCTCCTCCAAGAATACTTGCATTGATAGACTTTAAATTAAATAAGTCTGCGTCGGATCTGGTTCAGGAGAAAGCAAGGGCGGGAGAAAGATAGAAAACAGACGCGAGCGAATGCAGTAGTCGGAATGGTGAACGTGGTAAAAGCGACAACAAATGATATTGACGCTCACAAGCAGTAACAACAATACAATGTTCGCAGCATTGCAACAGATGACAAAAATTTACAAAAAGAAATCTAAGCTGATATTCCCTGCAGATTTTTCAGCCAATAAAAATCCATACCCCCACCTTAACTTACTTTACTTTACTTTAACGTACCATAAGTTTTGATCTAGCAAAAGTTAGTGATTTTAATGATGATATCTTGATAGCTAGAATTCAAGGGGACGCGATGCAGTATTGTCACTTCCCAAACACTTATCGTATGCTGGTCAGAATACTTAAGAACTGTTTTTAAAGGGTTTACACGCTTTATCAAACGATGCGCCAATAACAGCAATATGAACAAGAGGGAGTCTAATCAGAACCTATCATTGTATCAGGCAGTATGTCGTTAAACAAGTTGGAGCACAGGTGGGCAAAGTGCATTGATGTAGAGGGCGATTATATTGAAAAGGAAGACCATTTGTTGGGTTCTCTGACTACCGGAAGTACTCCTGGTTGATCTTTCTTTTAATATTTTATTCTCATACAGACCGTTTCTCGATTTACGAGCATAGATCATAAAGCTCTTGGTCCGAGGGCGGTATTCAGTGAAGGCATCTTCAGCAGAAATCAGAAACACAGGACCATGAACAGGCTCGAATGTCGGGTAAGAAACATTTAGTTTTACTAAATGTATCGGATTTTTGAAAATGAAGCGTTTTTGAAAAGAAATGGAAATTTTGTGTAACTTTATGCATATCCTATTCTTTTAAGTTAGAGAGTTGGCTGAAACAAATCCTGGTAACGGTTTGTTGATGCGTATCTCTATTCAAAAAAACATTTCTGATATCCCAAGAGGACGAAAGGCAAAGGCAACGTTCACAGTTCGCAGCCCTTGAGACACCCAAGCTGCCACAACAGGGCATCCAGAAGGCACGAAACCAAAACCGGGAGTTGTCATATGGGCGGCGCAGGTGAGGGACAAGTAATGTGTTAAATAGTTATAAAAACTAAAACAGGCCCATATGGGAATTAAAGGGACAATGGCTATAAGGGACGTGTTGGAAGGCCAACCTGCCACGAATAATTTTGAAAACTGTCGTTCTTAATCCTATGACGACATAACTCATGCAATTGATATTTTAGAGGAGGCTTGTCTTTAATCGTGAACTTTTTGTAAAAAAAATCAAGTAAGAATACATAATCCAAAAATCAGAATCCCGCAAGTTGTTTCGAATATTGCGTTGTTAGCGGACGGTTTTGCTTGCAAATATACAAAAACAAATGTGCAATCATAAACTAACAATGTAATTTAATATTTCGTCTGGATTATGAATAATTCTTGACGTAAAACTCCCCATGGGTCCATGATCTTGTTTTCAATTACTTGATGTCATTTACGGTTTATTACAAATGAAAATTGATTGTAGGAATCTCATTCAGTTATTATTTAATATTTTTAAATCGCATGAAACAAGTTTCAAAGGCATACATTCGATAAAACAGTTATTGAATGGGACATGTTTTGAATTGTTAATTCCTCAACAATACTTCCAAAATTGTATGTTCATCTAAACCGTTTTATCAATCGTCAAGGCTACCACATGTCATAATAACTTTCGATGATATTATTTCATGAGTGTATTCCGCTTCGTTGATTTAAGAATAAAGATTTTTGTAAAATAATAAAAATGCATGTACATTATTAAGTGCAGAATACCTATTCAAATCATAGTACAAGCCAAGACTATGAGGGACTTCCGAGGCCGTGTGGTTAAAACCATTTGCTCCTAGCTTCTGGGATTAGAATTGCGTCAGGGAATTCAGATTCTTTCATTTGAGAAAACTGTCCTGCTAGGTTAAGAAAGGTCGGTGGTTCTACAAATCTACTCAGGTACCCCCACGAGCCTGAATAATGCACCACGAATGAGCACCTTAGTCAACCAGTAAAGTTGTTAAGTCACCAGTGTTCTTTTCAGCGTCAGAAATACTTACAAGAGGAAATTTTACCATACATCATGGACTGAAAAAGAAATATTTGAGAAACAGCGAACATAGAATAAGCATACTCGAATGAACAGGTCATTAAGATAACCGCACACGGTACAAGATCTGCACGTTATTACAACGTCATTAGCCTCTCAACGCCAAGTAAAACATGATTTGCAATACAACGTTGGTGTTTTGGTGAATATTTTCTTAAACCACAGGAACTCGTAAAGCTCATGCCTGATATAATGCTATGAGAGGCACCTGATGTCTTCCTCCACTTGTAAAGCTACACATCCTGTCACGTATGTATGGTGGCTGATTTGTGCCATTAGTGTTTTCGCCCGCTGTAATATGGTGTGATAGCAATATTCCTGAGGGGCAAGTAATCTATATAGACTTAAGAAAACGTAATGTTCTAGTTCTCTCCCCTGGCCCCAATCTATGATGAATTGAGGCTGACTTCATGTCATATGAAAAGGGAAATAACTTGAGATTTTTGCTTATTTATTGAAAAAAATAATCCATCATCAAATTCGATAATGACAACATTCTAGTTTATGTGTAAGAATAATGCCTCTCGTCTGCCTTTTCCAGTCTTCGTATCTAAACAGTAAAATGCGTCAAAATAATTAAACAAAATCATAAAAAGGTATATTATACGTTCAATGTGCTGCAAATCATACTGACATATTTTGTAGAACATACATGTTTCTATTTTTTGAAGTCACAAACTAAAGATATTTGAGCCGCGCCATGACAAAACCAACATAATGGGTTTGCGATCAGCATGGATCCAGACCAGCCTGAGCATCCGCGCAGTCTGATCAGGATCCATGCTTTTCGCTTACAAACCCTAAACTGATAGCGAACAGCATGGATCCTGATCAGACTGCGCGGAGGCGCAGGCTGGTTTGGACCTATGCTGGTCGCAAACCCCTTATGTTGGTTTTGTCGTGACGCGGCTTATTTATCAAATTAAAGTTAACTGCTATGCAAACAAACCAAAACACTGTCCAGTGCACTTTCCAAGTCTAGTTCATTAGAAGTGCACTTCAGAGTGCACTTGAGGTGCACATTGAAGTGCACTAAACGTGCACATATAGTGCACAAAAGTGGACTTTTTAACCCTATAGGCGTAAATCATTAAAAAACGTTAAAAAATGCTGCGCTACTCAAATGTTGTGTCTAAGTTAAATGTTGTGCTACTTCGTTGTAATCATACCTAAAATGTTGTGTTATACCTTCAATATTGTAGATTTCCTTAAAATTTTGTAGATTATACTAAAATTAGATTATACTTAAAAAGTGTAGTTATTCTTTTAAATTTGGGGACTATCGGTAAAATTTTGTAGTCATACTTTTAAAAATTTTTGTAGTAATACGCTCAACGTTGTAGTTTACGTTTCAAATGTTTAGTTATAATTCAAATGTTGTAGATTACACGTTTAAATGTTGTAGATCATACGTTTAAATGTTGTAAAACATACGTTCAAAATTATTTTGTAATTCATTTGCAGAGCTGCTCCTAACGGTTGCGGCGCAAGTTTGTTCAAAAGTGTCTAAAACATTTAGCCTGAATATTTTACTTGATCGAGAATGTCGGGATCTCCTTTTTTGAATAAGATCTAAACGGAAATGAAGTCCGTGGTAAATAAACGTTGAATAAAATAATGTCCCAAGTTATCTAATGGTAATAAAATGTTAGTTATTCAAATTAACAGATTTGTATTTATTTTCTAAGTGATAGATATTATTGTTACATTGGTTTAGATCTACTTAAAATTAATAGAGTTTCTAATTTTAGAATTATTTGATCTCCTGCTGACCTTCTCCTGATAACAATTATGGTATGTGGTCCATGGGTAAAATGCTAGCTAAGGATGTAACAGTTCTTGTGTTCCAATCCCTGTCCAAGCAATGAAAATGGTCGATGTCTTAAAACTGATTAGAACATTTTTTTCAAGTTATATGCCAAGCTATGATAAGGTATGGTATGGTTTGATTTAGAATAGAAAAATTACATCAATTATATTTGAATGCCTTGGTAAGCAAAAATTCCATATACATCAAATTTAAACTGTTAAAGTAAAAAACCCGGACTGCAAAATTGTTTAATATTTTTACTACTTGTTTAAATTTAACCGAAGAATCTTTTGACTGATTTCTTATAAAATGCCCCACACGTGGGCCCTGCTTTTAAATATTTAGAACAGATGTGCTATCCTTGATTTTCTGATCAAATGGCAGTCAAAAGACACAATCACCTCTTGTATGTACACAAGTAATGAAATGAAATCCATTTACCGAAACGAGATTGTTAGTGAACGAATGGTTTCATAAAATTGATTGATAATCACTGATACTGAACGTTTTTGTAAATTCTGTAATTCGTATATCTCGCTGTGATACATTTCCTTTATTCTTATCAACAGATCTCCATGGATGTTAAAAAGTATAGCTGCTTGGCGAATTCATAGTTTTAGATATTTCAATATCAAAATACAACAATAATAGAAGGTTAATGCACCTTTCTTTTTCTTTTCGAGCATTAACATCTGCAGAAGCATGAGAATGCATTTAAAAGCCTAGCCTCCAGGGCAAGGAATTTAATAAGTCCAAGTGTTCCTTAGATAATTTTATACAAAGGCGCTATTCTTGTATATATATGTCAATGTCTAATTTTAGTTTGTTTGTTTAATTGGGTTTTGGGTCTGTTTGTTTAATTGGGGTTTACGTCACACCGACACATTATAGGTCATATGGAGACGGTCCAGCTTTACTAGTGGAGGAAGACCTCAGGTGCCCTTCTGTGCATTATTTCAAGCACAAATGGGCACCTGAGTAGAAACCACAGACGTTCCGTAAGCTAGCAGGATAGCTTCCTCACATGAAAGAATCAAAAGTACCTGTTGGGACTCGAACCCACGAGGGGCAAGTGGTTTGAAGTCAACAACCTTAACCACTCAGCCACGGACGCCCCGTCTGATTTTAGTAATACCACAATTAATCGTCTCTATATGCCTTTCAAAGTGTGAAAGAGATGTCATTTAACAGTTATGAGATAATGAAAGTTCTTGAGCCATCATTACAGTCAGCTAGTTTTACTATTAAGTCACCCATATATAAATACATACTACAATAGCATTGTTTTATTAGATCTTCCGTTTAAGTATAGCTACATGTGCAGTTTTTTTATGCATTTATATATGACAGTATATAAAACATTGATAGATCAAGAGTAAAATTTATTTCAGAGCATTTAAAACCCTTTATTTAAAGGGTCGGTGGGTTGATTTCATTGAAACAAACACTGTGAAAGATATATTCCACTGAGGATTTACACATCAAGACTGGTAATAATTTTTGAAATTAGAACCATTTGATGTTGTTCAGATTCAGGACCAATAAGTTATGTGCAACATCACAGACCATGTTTTCACCAAAAATTTTCTAGAATAATCATTTTTATGAACAGCCACGCGAGGAATGACAAACTATCAAATGTGTTTAATGGCCATACTATACTATAGGGTATGGCCTT
>NW_026855390.1:0-141692 GCF_026571515.1 Ruditapes philippinarum
GCCTTTTGCTCAATTTAGTTTGGAAATCTTGTAAAGTTTTTTCTAAATAATTGATGTTATCCATTAAAAAAAAAAAGAATACCAAAAATTTAGGAAAAAAAACAAAACCAAGATAAATTTATAATTTGACATTGAAAGGCATTTTTTCAAAAAAATTTTTAAAAGGGCAAAGGGGTCATTATTTTCTATATAGTTTGGTCCAAAAATTTTTTTTTAATATAAAAGAAAACCCTTAAGACAAAACAAATTATAAAAAAAAAAAGATCGAGATTGTAAGTTGTGCAACATACATTTGACACTTATATAAAGTGTACATTTAAAAATGGTTTGATACATATCCCATAAAAGTAGTATGAGTAGTAAGGGTGAGATGATATAAAAGGGTGATAGGTGAGACTTTTTTCGTTTGTAAAAAACTAATGGATTTTGCTAAACTTTTTAAAAATTTTAAAACAGTATAAAGATTTTTTTGAATAAATATCGTGGGTATAATAAAAATTTTAAAAAGCCCAAATTAAAAAGAAGGTAAAAAAGGAAAAAAAAAAGGGAAAAAAAGGGGGGGAAAAAAAAAAAAAAAAAAGTATCAAGGGAAGAATTGTTAAAATGTTATGTAAGCTTATTTGGCTTATACGTCACAAACCCACTATTAAAGCTATGAAAAATAAAAAGGGACAAACGTTTAAGTACACTTCTAAAAAATATCTCCCCAAAAAAAAAGGAAAAAATTGTTTTTTTCCCAATTTTAAATTAATAAAATTTATTCAATTTAAAAATGAAAGGAAAATTAGAAGAACTTTTAAAATTTGGGGTTTGGATTTTTTTTTTAACAAGGAATAAAAATTTTTAAAAAGGAATTTTTTAAAAGCCTTTTCTTAAAGGCAAAAAAAATTTTAAAAACCCCTGGGTTTGAAAAAACCCCCTTTATAAACTTAAATAAGTTGAAAAAAAAGTTGGAAAAAATTTGGAATTTCCCAAAATTGAAGAAAATATGGTTGAAATATAAAACGACACGGGGTCCAAAGTTTACTAAAAAAAGGGGAAAGACCGGCTTGATATGTTTTTCGTGGGGCCGAAATAAAAATTTTAGAAAAAAAGCAAAGCAAGAATAAATGACTTAGAGAGAGAAAAAAAACTCTAAATTTAAAAAAGTTTTGAGAAACAATTTTATTTTTTGGTAACCCTAGGGGAAAACGGTGAACGCCCCCGGGGGCTAAACTAAGAAGTTTGGGTCAGAGACTTTTAATAAATAATTTTACAAAAAATTTGGGAGGAAACTGCATTTAAAATCTAAAATTTTGACCGGGTGGCCCCGATGGGATTTCCCCCGGGAAACTAAAAAGGCGAAAGGGAATAGACGGTGGGGGGAAATGTAAAAGTATAAAAGAACGGTGAAAATTTTTACTTTCTGTAAAGCAAAGAAAGGGAAATTTTTTTTAAGCAAAAAGTTAAAAAAAATCCCAAAATTAAATTATTTAGGGAAACAAACCCTCCCCGGAAGTAGCAGAAAAAAGGCGGAATTTGGGCCCTAAGATAAAAAGACGCGAAAAACAGAAAGGGCACAAAGCGTGGATTGGGTAATACTCCTGTATAACCCGGAAAAAGGCCGTAAAAAAAGATTAGGGGGAAAAATTTGGCAAAAAATCCCCTAATTTTGGAATTGAAATGGACTAATTTCCGCGTAAGAGACAAGACAGTGAATTCTTTAAACCCCTTTAAATTTCAAAAAATAATATGCCCTTTTGGGAAAACATGGACTAAAAAAAACTTAAAAATATTGACTGGATGGTTTATTATTGCTAAAAATTTCTATGGGAAAATTTTAAACACAGAAAGGGGCTAAGAAAAAACAGTGGGGGAATAGTCATTTATGTGGGAAAAACAAAATTTAAAAGAGGGAATTTAAAATTAGTAAAAAACAGGCATAATACAATCGTTTGGATGAAATTTGACAAAACTTTTTTGGGAAAACCTAGATGATATATAAAATTGCAGGAGTATAAAATGTGGAGTAAATGTACCCTATTAAAAAACATTATCGAGGGTTTGTTTTATTTGAGTTTTTTAAAAAAAGATATACATTTTTTTGAATTTTAAAGGGAAGTTTTTAAGAAACGGGAAAGCCCAATGCGGGGGGACGGAAAATCAAATCTGATTATAAAATTTTATGATAGGTTTGACCAAAAAATAGACGAAACGTTTAAATTTGTACGGATAAAACCAAACAAACAGAATTTTCATGCGATAGTGTAAGAAAAGTGCAGGAAATAATTTACTCGATCTATGCAAGGGGAATTACTCAGAATTGAAAGGGGGCGTTTGGGGGAAGCAAACTGGGGTAAAGGCCTTTCACATGTTAAAATGGGAATGGTTCCATGTGACCCCGATTTTTTAAATTTTAAAAGGAAATTTTTTTTTAACAAAATTTGATGTTTAAAAAAATAAATGTTTTCAAAAACTTTTAGTGACCAAAAAAACCGATTATTTCAAAATTAAAAAACCAGTAAGTTACAAAAATTCCCAATTAAACACTTCTCGAACAAAAACATATGGCTAATGAAGAAAAGGAAACATATCGAGAAAGGCCTGATAAGCAATCTTTTAAAATTTGATAATTTGTTAGACGATTCCCGGGGAGGTCAAGCTCCTAAACGTATGGGGAACTCTTTTACAAACATTATAAGTAAAAGTTGAGACCCTCTTTTTTCGGAGACCCTTTATACAGGACAAAAAGTTTGTAAAAAAAAGCAAAGACGACGTTCTCAATGGGTTTGATAATGATTTTTAAAAAAAAAAAAAACATATAAAAACGCAAATTTTAAACCCGTTTTAAAAAGAACACACAGTGAGAAAAAAAAAAGAGTTTTGTCGATGTAAGAAATATAAAAAAATTTTTAAAAAGAAAAAGTACCCTCCTAATTTTAAAATTTAAAGAAAAGACCCCTTTTAAAATCTAAAAAAAGTAACCCTCGGAATTTTGGAGGTATTTTTAAAAAAAAGCACCTAAAAAATGGGAAAAAATATCCCGTTGAGAAAATTTTTTAAAAGTATTTTGAAAAAAATTAAATTTGGGGGTCAATTCTAAATTCAAAGATGCCCTTTCAATTCAATGTCAAAACCAAAGATTTTTTAAAAGTTAAAAACCCGTGTACCGGGGAAATTTGACGAAAAAATTACCCTTTTTAAAAGAAGTGCTCAAGCACCAAATGTTTAAAAAAACATAAAGCGGCTGGTGAGGGCCAGTTGCCCAAATTTAAAATACTTTATAGAAGCATGTGATAATTTTTTCCGGTTACATAAAATGTATTTTTTTAAAAAATTTTAATACTGGGGGTTTCTTCCCAAACTTTCATGGAAAAAAAGGGGATCATAAAACATTACATAAAAAGGGCGATTTTAAAGATACAATTAAAAGATTAGAATGAGTATTTATAAAAAAAAAACAAAAGAAAACCCAAACCCCCTTATAAACCGGGGGGGGAAAATTTTTCATAATGCTAAAAATTCATTAAAGGGAAAAAAGTTAATGTTATTTAAAGAAAAATGCCCTAAATTTTAAAAGATAGAAACCCAAAGAGTGGCTCCAAAGATTAAAATAACTTTACCCTTTTTAAATGGGATTGTTTTTGGGTAGAAAAAAATAGAAAAAAAATTTTGGATCTTTTTTTATCAAAACCCAATTGTTTGTAGAATATTAAATGGGAATTTAAAAAACATAAAAGCAAGCGAAAAAAAATATATTATTAAAATTATAAAAAGATTTTTAAAAAATTTAAAAATAATTTTCGCAAAAGAAATTTATACCCTGATGTTTCTTATTACTTCTGATGATATATGACATGATATAAAACAAACATGGTTACATGTATTGTCCATCACCATAAATATGAGATCAATTTAATTTATTATATTATTATATCCTAATCTTTTTAGTATACATAATTGATATTTGTCACAATTGTATGTTCTATGTACACCTATATGTTAATTTGTAAAATGTAGTGGCTAGTCACTAGAAACTGTAAAGTTTATGTGAAATAAATGTGTTCGTTCGTTCGTTCATGATCCGATAATAGATAGTACTTTACTTACATTCATACAGCAGATAACAAAATATTATAATTCATCATATAAATGATCATATTTAATCCATGAGAACTTTATCCACATTTTTTTCAAGCAATAATTCATAAAAATAAGTGAATGGTATATTTCGATTGCATTTATAAATAGTTGAAATAAAATGAAAAATAAAATGAAATGTGATCTACTTCAAAGCAAGTTACTCCTCCGCTTGTGCTCAAAACTGAAGCAGTTTTGTTACTGACAACGTGATTCAATCTGCCGTTCAATTAATACCCACGACGTTATTTTATCTTTTCTGTATGTAGAATTAAGTTCCTTAATTTCATATAAACTGACATTTAACATACGCGCTATGTTCAGCTGAGCGTGTCGCGGGCATCTTAGGGGACGCAGAGAGTTTTTACCAGGAAGTTTTTATCTGACCTTGCGCATGCGGATATGTTTTTAATACTGTTTTTTTTTCCTATTTTAATTTCCTTTTTTCTTATTTTAATTCCTTTCAGATATGCAGTCAGATGATGTTTGTTATCATTTAGATACATGTATAAAGTCCCGGGTTGGTAAAGTTACTTTCTGTTATTCTGCAAAGGAGTACGTAATTATTTTGTGTCAGTAACCAAATGTTGCTGAAACTGTACTTTTGAGGTGTTTCACTACTTGTTTGAAATGTGGGTCCAAAACGCCATAAATGATTGGATTGATCACGTGGTTGATAAAGTAAAGGCGGAAGAAAAAGAAATAGACAGTTTCCCGCTGCGCTGAGCGTGTAAAGTATAGATCTCGCTATAAACGAGGTAGCGTTAGATAAAATATTGTTGTTTTAAAAAACAACAGTTAAAATAAACTGATCAATTTTTTCTGCGAACCCGTGAAAAACATTGGTATGTTTTATGACAGGCTTATTTTGTTGGGTAGATTTGTCTTCCTTGTGGGCGATTTGTTCGTTTTACAAATTTAATAAAACTTGTCTCATCGATTTAGGTTCATCAACTGTGTCAGATCTTTATTTCCCCCTGCACTTTGAATTCGCCCCTTTCAAAACTTTTGTGCCTATATTCCCTGCTTGAAGCTTTCTGGGAGGAGTGCCCGTTTCACTAATTTCCCGGTGTTGAATTATCTCATCGGATTGCTTAATTTGGGGCGAATAAATGTTTTCCCCGGGCTTTGCACAAACGTTTTTTTTTTAAAAAGTGCTTAACCCAAATAATCAATACAAACTTTATAACTAAACTTTTTGATATGAAAACCTCATAGCTACAGATATTGTAGAGGGGGGTTATTTCTACCCATTTCCATTTTTTCAATACATTTAACAAATTTTGTTTGGTTTTTTTTCCCATTTCTTGTCGTGCGTTCCCAAAGGATGTAACGGGGTAGCTAATATGAATGCAATTATGTAAATCAATCCACAAAAAATAATGCATGTTTGGTTTTTTTATGCCCCAAAGTCCAAACTTTAGATATTGCCCACCCCAATTGGTAGGCAAGAGTTAGTAAACGGTGAGACTTAAAAAAGGACTTGATCTTACACAATCCGGTACTGGATACACGTCCAAAAATTGTCACATCTCCCCGGGCACGTGAAAACTGCTGGTAAGTCGAAATTTGGCAAAACACAAAACAAAGTAACGAAAGTTAAGACTGGTATCGGAAAGGGAAACCCGTAATAAAAAAAATATTTCCAAAAAAAGTGCGATCCTCTATCCCAAAAAAAATAGTTACGGGAAGTACAGCTCGAGTCATTTATCATTTAAATCTCTCAAGTTCCATTTTGTAATCACTAGTATTCACCTGTTTGAAATACCCATTGTACTGTATAATTATTAAATTATCCGGGGCTGACATGTTTTTTTTGTAATATTTCATTCTTTTTGAAAAATTTCGAAAATTTTTGAAAATTTAAATTTAAAAGCATTTTTAAAAAATGGTTATTAATATTTTTGCTCAAAAAAAGCTTTTTTTAAAAAATTTTCCTTTTGATAAACCCTGTTTACTTCCTTTTTTAAAAACAAATCTATGTTTTTAATGTTTGGTAAAATGGTTAAAAAGTAATTCTATATTTTGAAGTTTCGTGTAGAATATAAAAACCCGATGAAAACTTTTAAATGTAATTTTTTCACGGTAATGATAAAGGGAAGTTGAGATAGTTGATTTGCTTTTTATGGTTTTTAATTTTTCACAAGAAGGAATACAAATAATGTTAATTTTCTCCCCCCTATATTAAATAACGTATATGATAAATTACCCATTAGCAAAAGGTTTAACTTTTTTTCATAAACCCCAAAAATCGATGTACATACACAAGTGTTTTTTTAAATCAACGTATGCTTTTGGTGGGGTACGGGCAGAAAAACAATGTTGTATTAAAACTTGTCCCTCTTTTCTTAATTTAAAAATAAGCGAATAAAAAATTTCGAATTTTCGTCGCTTTTTTATTTCCTCTTGTACCTTCGTTTTAAAAATTCAGGGCATCTAAGTAAAACCCCGGGCCTGTCGTAAGCTTTTTGGCAGTTCCCAAATTTCCCAATGACCGTTTTAAAACTCACATAGAGAAGGGACAAACGGGCCAATGTCAACGATCATAGAACACTTGGCCATGGATCCCCTGCATTTGAAGGCTAGCTTCCTCACATGCCAATAACGGGATTCAAACACCCACATAGATAAGGGACAAAAGGGCCAATGTTAACGATCATAGAACACTCGGCCATGGATGCTCCTGCATTTGAACTTGTTAAACATAACTATAATAACGATGTACATTGTAACATGGTACCAATATAACTGTAGAAATATAAAAATTACGCGTATAATACATAAATAATTTAAACTTTAATGATATTTTTAAAAGGGGCAAACATAATACGGAGAAAAACTTAAATAACACTTATGTTTTTTAAATAAGCTGTTAGCTTATTCCTTTTCTTTTGTTCATAAGAGCATCTGTTTTTAAACTTGTATATGAAATACAGCTCATGCCAATTAATATGATCAATACAAATCCTAGAAATATTGCTGAATGCAAAAATAAAACACACACACAAAAAACAACAACAAAGAAACAACATCTAACCGTAAAGCATGCATATGGTTTTTTTTCTGTAAACCAATTTTTCGAACCTCCCTCATCGATGAGGAGCAAGTGATTTCGAGTGAGCGACCAATCAGCAACAGACGCCTTTTGTTGAATGACGACCTTCACTAAACCCCCTTAAAAAGGGGAGTTAATATAACAATTAATTAATATGGGGAAAACAGTGCTGTCCCTTCATTTTAAAAAGGTAAAAGACGTCTTTAATAAAAGGATTTTACATTGTTTTAAACCATACATAAATAGGTACTTTATAAAATGTAAAACAAAAAGGTGAACAAACCTATGTCCCAGGGTTTCAAATTTAAACTACTAACTTTTGAAACAGGAATGCAAAATTTAAAGACGGTTTTTTTAGTATTTAAAAGTCCATCAATCAAATTAATTTTAAAGAAAAAAAACAGGACAAAAATCTTTTTTTTATTTTTATTCTTCATTTTTAACTTTTTTACATTTAAAATATTTCATAATTTACATTTTTTTTAAAAATAAATGGACATGGGAAGCCCAAAAAAAAAGGGGTTGATCAGGGGTTTATGAAAAAAACTAGCAAAAGAAAAAGCACTTTTCCCCCGCCCTTTAAAAAATATTGTTTCCCGCTGGGAGCGATCAATATACCATACAAAATACAAGTTTTTATAAAAATGTTAAAGTTAAAATAAACAAAAATCATGTTTTCCTTTTCACCTTAGGGGAATCTGTTTTAAAAGGAAAATTTTTTTTCTTCAGTAATACTTTGTCGTTAGATTCTTGGTTTTTTCTCCTTGTCTTTTGCTGTTTTGGAGCCCAAAAAGAGAATTGGTTTTTTCACGGATCTCATTGATGAATCCCTATTGTTGTGCTGTATTCTTCGCGTTTCCCGTGCGTCATTTTCTGTTGAAAAAATTTGAAAATTTGCCCTAGGAATTTGGAGCCCCCCTGTAAATGGCGGCTTTTAGAAGTTCCCCCTGCAACGAAAAACTTAAAAACTTTTATCAGTAATATATGACAATTCCCACACTGTAGAAATGTAGCCTATAGGAATTCTGTTGTCTCAAATTCAGCATCTTTTTCGCAAAAGTGTTTTTTAAATAACATTTTTATACACATGTGTGGCCCCGTACTCCCCAGAAATGAAACCCTGAGGTAAAAATAATGAAAAAACGATAAAATGTATCCGCACAAAATTTTGAACTCGGGGTTAATTTCCAGCTAAAGGGTGACATACTTTCCCCATATCGATCTAAGCGATCGGGCAAACACAGGTTTTCCCAAAACCGTAACACGTTAAAGAACATTTGTTTTTTGAAAAATCCCTTTTTTGGGGATATTGCCCTAATTTTGATACCTTTTCCCCCGATTGTTAACAACGTTACATCTTAAAAGCAAAAAAGGGGAAAAGTTTTTAAAACGTGCAAAGCGATAATTCTAAAACACGAAAAACACCAGAATTTTTCCAAAAAAACCAAAGACAAGTTTCAAACCCAACCTTTTACATAACCGGTGAAAGTTCTTAAAATTTTTATTAGTCATCAAGTAACCTCCTTAAATCTTTTCCATTACACCCTTTTTTTGCTCTGTTTTTTTAAAACCCAAATTAATGTTGAATTTTTGTTAATGTTATACAAGTTTTCAAAATTTTGGGGAGGGATATTGCGTTTGGGCAATAAACAGAAAAAAGTTTAATAAAACCATGTTTTAGATTTAAAAAAAATTTTAAACAGGAAAAGTAATAAATTTGTTGTTGCTCGTCAATTGTCCTGGTTTAAAAAAATACCCGTTATGTTTTGTGACGTTCGTGCTAAGTGAGTGAGATTGCGTTCTTAAAAATTTATATCTTGAATGGGGGAAAAAATTTTTTTTTCCAATCCTGAAAGAAACTGTCAGAATCTAAACTTTTGTACCCGAGTAACCAATTCTCCAAAAAAAGAAAATTTAATTTGATAAACTTTAAACTTATCATAAAAAATTTTACCTTATTAAATTTTCATTTTATGTAAAAAGCTAAACTTTTTGCACCCCGGGGGTAAAATAATTCAAAACTCTTTAAAAAAAAGAAGATCACGCTTCGTTCCCCGGGAAAGAGTTTTTAAAAAAGAATCAATTCATTTCAATTGACCTTATACAAATTGATAAAGTTGAAAAAAATTTGCAGAGAAAATTTATTGCAGTTTCCCGGGACAAATTATTTTAATTTTCGCGGACTTTCTGAAAATTTTTATCATTTCTTGACCTTGGTCCGTAGACCCATAAATGGTTATCCGTGGTGAGAAATAAAAACGGAAAAAGAATACACCGCTTTTTTCGCCCTTTCTCATATTTGTAAATTTGTCGATCTTGCATAAGGAAAATTGTTGGAAAGATCGTTGTGCAATAATAAAGTGTAAGGGTAAAATAAAAGAGTGTTTACGTCTAACTTGGAAAAAAAGTTCATTTTTTTCGCATTTTCGTGGAACTTTGGGGGTTGGGCGTGTCCTTTGGGGGCCCTGCTTTCCCCGGGGGTCGGTATTTGAAGGGTTTACCAAGTTCTTGGGAAACGTTTGCGTCAGACGTGACTTCGGGTTTTTGATCATTTCTGGTTGTCTTTAAAACAAGAAAAAACTGATCCCGGATCCTAATTCTTATGGGAATTTTCTGATGGCGTTACAAGAGAAAAACGTTTTGACCGGTTTTCTGGCGTAAAACCCTCAATTGGTGATTAACGAACTTTCTTTCTCTTTTGCTTTTTTTCTTTTAACAGTTTCCTTGCAACTAATACATATAAAATAAGCATCAAAAAGAAGACTTATGGAACAATTACTTCAACAGTGAGCGAATATATTAGTGGATATTTCGTATTCTCGAAATCTTCATCCTTTCACACACCGTGACATTTATTAAAACACCTTTATATACTTTTGGATGCGAATGTGTTCCCCATAATATTGCCACTGGAAAAAAGCCAGTATAACTGCAACGGCAAATATAGCTGCGCACACGTATACAGCGGTTCTGGGCTTGATTTGCCAACCCAAAGGCTTGCATATCTTCCTGTAACGATCGAATGCGATAGTGAGTAGACACATTGCTTCGGCAGATACCGTGAAAACATTAAAAAATGATTTTATCTTACACAGTTCACGCTGAGGATACACATACCAATATAACTGCGTCACAATCTCTCCTGGAATCGTGGTCAAACTACTTGTGAGGTCAATTATCGCTAAACACATCACGAAATACCGGAAGTTACACACGTGATAGTGGAATGAAAACACATAGAGTACCAGTAAATTTCCGAAAAATCCGAGAACTGCTTCAAAGCCAACAAACACAGTGACTGGTAATACTGCCTTTTGAAATTCTTCATTCAGCTGTTCTGCCAGCGACATATTTGTTTTTTCTGAGATAGTGCTTGCTTGTACATCATTAGCGTACGTTCCATTATCAAACATTGTAGAGTTTGAATTTTTGAAATTGACTTCATCCATTTCGAATTAACAATTGATATTAAATATAACAATTTATATTTACTGTTAAATATAACAATTTATAATTATGTTTTAAGTGTTTCAATGCATCTAGATGTAAAGAATGGACTATTTTTTTAAAAGAACAATTGACACTTTAAGTACTATATACATGTACTTTCACTTCTTCACATGTACATTCACACGAACAAAGAAGTAGAAACTGTGGAGCATCAAGGTTTAATTATGTCATGTTGACGTTTTTGTTATGCCTCGTTCAACTGGTAACATCGATTCATTATGAACAGTGGACGTACTCAAACATATCGCAGCTAACAAAACTTTACATATTATGTTACTTCTAATATATTTCGAGATATTTTATTCTGATCACTGTCTTTAAAGGTGCCAATTTGAATGCAAAAACGGTATTGCACGGCTGTGCATAAATGCACTTTATTTGAGTAACAAAACAGCGCTAATGTTACGGTTTACAAAAGGTTTTTTTTTGGTGTTTTTTTTTTGTTTTAAAAATTTTTTCAATAAATTTATTGAACTTTAGTAAATTTAATTCCATAATAAAATATATATAAAACTGCAAAAATTCTCTTCTTATTCTTATTTAAATAAAATTATATTTACTTCCCTAATTTTCGTCTTTAAACGAATGCATTATGTAATTTTTAATAGTATGACGAGTGAACGAGCCTTGATTGATTTTGTTTTTGTCGCCTCTATCTGTTTTAGATAAGGAAGTTTGTGTTAGTTTGTTTAAAGAACTACTTGACTGTAACCGTACCACTCGGCTCACTGATACGCGAGCATCAATAAAGTAGTCCTGCAGATTACCTGATAAACACTGATACCTTTCATTTCTAATCTTCTAATGCCCTATGCGAAATTTATTCTCATCAAAAATAATTTTATAAAAGTGAAAGTCTTTCTCATTGATCTGTAAATTATAGTTTTTTTATTAGTAAACATTAATTTCTTAATTAAAAAGTTGTAGTATGTTTGATTAAATGGGTTGGGAAAAATTTTTTTTGTTTTAAAAGATGCCCAAACTTTTAAAAAATTAATATTGTGGTGATTAAATACGCTTTGTGGTTGTTGGCGCAGCGACAAAACGCAAAACGCCAAAAGGCGCGTTGTCGGATTCGTCTTGCGTCCGTCTTAGCGAAAGCACGCCAACGGGCGTTGCCGTGCGGGGCGTTGTCGCGATGTCGCTTGGCTTGTAAGCCAATCCTTCGATTTGAACCGAGCGACAATGTGACATCGCGACAACACGCTGCACGACAACGCGCCGTTTGGCGTGCATCGTTAGCGACAGGACGACAAGACGAAAGTCCGACAAAGCACCGTTTGGCGCTTTGTCGTGTTGTCGCTAGCGCCAACTAGACGCACAAAAGCGTACCAAATCAGCCACCATAATTAACCATCGTTTATACAATGACCTGCTGGTTGAAAAAAAAAAGTTCCTTATCCAAACTCTACTAGATTTAATACACTTTGGGTTTGTATTCTTTTACACTGTGCTTTGTACATTGTAGTATCTCGGTTGCATCTTCTCGGCCATTTCCGTCAAACTTTGGATATGATCTCTGCATATATTTTGATATTTTAATAGTTTTCTGTTGTAAATGTGACACATGTTGATTTAATTAAAGTAATATTATGCCAAGCGTTAATACTGAGCGAACAGGTAAAAGTCAAAATAAGTTTACATTTTGCCAAAATTCCTTTCAATTTTATCATATACATTGTTCTTTGCATGAAAGATAAATAAGTAACATAGCTCAAGCAAATTTCTGTAAATATCCATCGAAATCAGTATATAATCAAAGCACTGAAAGTACTGTATGCGGCACGCCGGCATATCAAAATTGTTGGTTTAATGATAGCTGTTCAATGAAATTATAAATATTTAGGAAGTTTGTTTTTAGAACATCGTTCTTAAATTTAAGAACGATGTTCTAAAACAAACTTCCTAAATATTTATAATTACAATATATACGGTTGAATGGGCATAATATTACTTTAATTAGTTCAAAATGAGGTGAAGATCAACATGTATATATACATGTAATATGAAAGCGTCCTGTTTGTCTGGCATTACTAACTAGGGGTAAGGATGATATACATAATTAACAAAATGTTCCAAATTTTAAGTTTTATAAAGATAAAAAATATATATTATGAAAGATATATATTATGAAAGATAAAAAAATATATTATGCAAAGTTAAAAATGAAATGAACTGATGAACATGCATGAAATTTGACTGATGTCATCAAATAGAACACAGAATGACCTTAAAGAGTGGCTAACAAAACAAATACATAAAACAAGACAGTACAGAAATACATAGATAAATATATACAAATCCAAAGTCCTTATTGGACTTATACCACAAACTCTTGATGTTAACATTAACCTTAATCTCAAAGTATTATTTATTTCCATAAATGAATGACAAAGTTTAGAAATATAAGCAAAATTCAGTTATTTGATTTTGACGATTAAGGTCATTTACCAGTCAAGGTCGTATCTAAATTACTCAACATGTCCGTCTGGTCACAAGTGTTGTTTGGTCGAGGTCAGTTCAGTCTTTTTAAAAGACTTGTCCGGTTTTGTTTTGTCCAAGTATGGAGATTATTCATTAATTAATTATAATGTTACAGCCAGTTAGAAGATTTAATAGTAATAGACCTTCAATGTAATGGTCATAAAATAGTATTCGTGAAGGTCTGATTGTAAAGGTTTTGTGTCTAAATATACAGTTAATCCATTCATAAATAAAAAAAAGTAATAGCCAATTATAGGAGAAAAAAACGACAAAAAAAATCCAAGAGTATCTCATTAATTTGTCATTTACGGTCAATGTCATTTAAAGGTCAAGGTCACATTAAAATTATTGAATATATTATGTCATGTTATGTTATGTTATTATATAATATATTATGTTTGGTCGCAAGTCTTTTTTGTGCAAGTATAAATGAAATCCGTAAAGACATAACAAAGTTATGACAATAAAGCAAAAAGATCGAGATTGTAAGTTGTGCAACATACATTTGACACTTAAATTAACGTGTACATGTTAAAAATGTGTGATACATGATCCGATATTACATACATTCATACAGCAGATAACAAAATATTATTACTCATCATATAAAAATTAATGGTCGTATTTAATCCATGAGAACTTTAGCAATATTTTTTTCAAGCAATTATTCATAAAAATAACTGAATGATATATTTCGATTGTATCTATAAATAAAATAAAATGGAATGTGCTAATTTTAGACTTGTTTACTTTAAAGCAAATTAAACCCACTTGTGCTCAAAACTTATCTTTTTACTTACTGACCAGATAGTTAATTACATAGTCCTAAATTCAATATTATATGTCCGATGGTGTTAGACAGTGGTACCATTTAACTCTTTACCTCATATATAGGCGAAACAACACACTTTCGACCCCCCCCCCCCTCTCTTTTAGGCCTCAAATAGTGAAAAAAGTCCTGTTTGGGCCCCAAACACATGTTTCCGTTTGAGAAATGTTGTTAAAAAAGTGAGCACTTTTTCGGCGCCGCCCCCATCCAAAATGTACATCAGGGGGTTGCCAGAAAGGGGATGTGCCCCCTTCTGTTTGGGGGGGTTCAAGGGGCGGCAGTCCCCTTCATCGCCAAGAAAATTTTGGACTTGTGAGAGGCTAAAAATGACAAGCCTTTGACTCTATCTCAATCCATTGAGAAGTTGCAGCACTTTGAAATCAATTTTGATGGAAAAAATCAACGCAAAATAGTGATTTTTGACAATTTTGAGATTTTCCCTCGTTACCATGGTAACAGAAAACTTAAGACTGAGCATGTTGTTAAAAAGTCAATGGTCCAGTCAACATTTATGCCAAGTTTGATTAGTATTGAAGCAGTTTTTATAGTTTTATAGCAATTTGAACTTGTAACGGGTGACTTTTCAATGAAAACAGCCATTTTTCACGAAATGCTCATGAAGTAATTGGTTAAATACATGTATATAAGTCCCGTATTGGGAAAAGTTACTAGAAGCGAGTACGTAATTATTTTAGGTGAGTCAGTAACCAAATGTTGCTGAAATTGTACTTTTGAGGTGTTTCACTACTTGTTTGAAATGTGGGTCCAGAACGCCATAAATGATTGGATTGATCACGTGGTTGATAAAGTAAAGGCGGAAGAAAAAGAAATAGACAGCTTTGCCGCTGTCGCTGAGCGTGTCAAGTATAGATCTCGCTATAAACGAGAGTAGCGTTAGATATAATATTGTTGTTATTATAAAAACAACAGTTAAAATAAACATGATCAATGTTTTTCTGCGAACACGTGACAGCATGTGGTATGTATTATGCACAGCGTCTCTATTTTGTTGGGTAGAGTTGTCTTCCTTGTCGGCGATTTCTGTTCGTTTTATCAAAGTTAATATATTACTGTGTCTCATGCGATTGTCATGGTCATCATCAACTGGTGTCATTGAAACTTTACTTTCCCTGCACTTTGAATTCGCACCTTTCGTAACATTTTCGTGCTCTATATTACCTGACGTAGAAGCTTCTCTTGGAGGAGTGTCCGTTTCACTAACTTCCTGTGTTGAAGTTATCTCGATCGGATTGCTTGAATTTGGAGGCGAATAATGTCTTCCCGGCGCGTTTGCACGAAACCGTTTGTTTTTCAAAAGTGCTCTAACCACAAATACATACAATACAAACATTATAAATAAACATATTGATATGATAACCTCTATAGCTACAGAATATTGTAGAGGGTGGTTAGTTTCTAGCCATTTCTCATCTTTTTCACATACAGTTACTAATATTGTTTGGTTTTTATACATCATTTCCTTATCGTGCGTTCCCCAAAGGATGTACACAGGGATAGCTAATATGAATGCAATTATGTAAATCAATCCACAAATAATAATAGCATGCTTTGGTTTCATTTGATGACCAAGAGGTCGACAAACTTTCAGATATCTGTCCACGCCAATTGTAAGTAGGCACAGAGCTTCAGCCGACACGGTGAAGACATTAAAGAAGGACTTGATCTTACACAATTCCGGTACTGGATACACGTACCAATAAAGCTGTGTCACCATCTCTCCAGGCATCGTAGTCAAACTGCTTGTAAGATCGGTAATGGCTAAACACAAAACAAAGTAACGGAAGTTACAGACATGGTATCGGAACAGGAACACGTAGATCACAAATATATTTCCAAAGAAAGCTGCGATCACCTCTATCCCAACAAAAATAGTTACAGGAAGTACAGCTCGAGTCATTTCATCATTTAAATCCTCTGCAAGTTCCATATTGTAATCACTAGTATTCACCTGTTTGAAATACCCCATTGTTACTGTATAATTATGTAATATTATCCGTGGCTGATCATGTTATTTTATGTAATAATTTCATTAACGTTTTGACAAATAGTTCGAAAGATATGAAAAGTTACATTCAAAGCACTTTTGAAATGGATTATTGATATATTTGTTTGCTCAAATAAATGCATTTATTCATAAAATTTTCACTCTAGATAGATACCCGGTGTTTACTTCCTGTTTAAAACTAGATAACTATGTCTGAAATGTTTGATTTTTGATAAGTTTGTTATTGTTAAAAGTAATTCTATATCTTGAGGTTTCGTGTATGAATGTAGATAACTGATGCAAACTGTACAAATATAAATGTATTTTCAATATGAAGGAAGTTAAGATAGTTGACTTGCTTTTTTATGATTTTTATGTTTTCTCACAAGAGGGAAGTGCAACTGAATATTTATTTTCTCCACCAATATTAATAACGTATATCAATAAATAACCCATTAGCAAAAGTTTAAGTTTTCACGCATGAATCTCCAAAATCTTAATAGTACATATACGAGTGTTATTTTAGTTGGTGGCGGTACGGGCGAAAAGACTACATGTATGTATTAAAACTTGTAATCTCTTTTCATTAACTATGAATAATGCCGATTAAATAAATTTCGACTTTATGTTGCGTTTTAGTGGCTTTCCAATGAAGACATCAGTTGTACCTTCGTGTATAATGTCAGGCATATAAAAAAAGGTAAAGGTCTTGTTTATTATAGTGTCACCCCTACTGAAAGGGCCAGCCATTTTGACTTATGAGACACATTTTGGTTGCATACCATGTACCTCCCAATTCCTACCACTATGCCAGGCGCCAGGCGGATTGAAATCGGTAACCATTCATTTTAACTACCTCGCGGCTCACGAAGCGGCCATTTCGGAACGAGTCCCACGAGAAACATTCATCCTTCAATTAACGCTCCCCGTGGGGCTCGAACCTTCGACCTCCCGATCCGAAGGCGGACACCTTAACCACTAGGCCAACGGTACCGGTTACATATAAGTAAAAACGCCGACCTGTCGTAAGCTATTTTGGCTAGCTTCCTCACATTCCAATGACGGGATTCAAACTCCCATAGATAAGGGACAAAAGGGCCAATGTCAACGATCATAGAACATTCGGTCATGGGTGCCCCTTCATTTGAACATGTCAAACGTTAAACTGATTTGCTTTTTCTCCTGTATCTGAAACCTTCCTAGTATCATTTCCTTTTGGTTAAACAGCTCAGTCTAGACCAGAACTTCAGAGGCAGAACCCAGTTTTGTTGATCTATATTACACGTTTTTATTAACATTTTACACTTTGAAATAGATTATTTAACTGCTTGTTGAATTGAGTCACGGTTCACTGGAACGTTATTCTTCCGTGTTGAATATTAAAGAAGGTACACGCGTTAAGCATTATAATACATTAAATTAAAGGAGATATAAATTAATAATGTTTGTTTTCAATATGATCGTACCATGACTTATGAATCATGTATTACGTGTTTTGTATTTATGACTTTGTACAAATGTGTATATGTTAATAAATTATATCTATCTATATATAATTTAGAAAACGGTTTTAACATAAATAGGTCTTGAAAACTCTTGATGATTTCTACTTCAAACTTGTACTTATTTACATTATTATATTGAAACTGGTACTGAATGATAAAATACATTGTGCTCATTTGTTGACCATTTATTATTTTGCTATTGTAACTTAGTTATAATAAAAAATAACTTGCAATTTACTAATGAAATCAACAGTATTGAAATGTTACAGTGATTTTATTTATCTATGTAGAGGTAGTGTTTTTACATTCAAATTATAAGTAAAAGTTTTAAATGTTCAAAGTAGAAATAGAATAACAATCACTATAGAAGTTAACAGCGTGATACCAACCAACTCCTTTGACAGACTACCTGAGAGACCACACTACTTACGGTTTTTACCTCACGGCCTAGCATGGGTTCACTATTTCAGTCAGAAAACTAGAAAGAAAATATGGCTAACCAAACACGGTAGAAAAATCCGGAAACAAAGCGATCCCTCGGAAGCATTAATCACAACAAAATTACATGAAAATTGCAGACTCGGTTTGATTGAGTCTGTACATGAGGGATAATGAATAAGTGCAACATCCCTCACGCCCCCTAGCACCGGCTTGAGGGGTACTCAATTCTCAACACTTAATAGTGCTGGCATCAATGATCCCGAAGGACCAGAAAAATATAACAACACTGAAGTGAAGTACGGGCAACTTTTTACAGCTGCCACACAGCACTTGACACCTGCTGTTGTGAAGTATAAAAATCTGGAAACAAAGTGATCCCTCGGAAGCATTAATCACAACAAAATTACATGAAAATTGCAGACTCGGTTTGATTGAGTCTGTACATGAGGGATAATGAATAAGTGCAACATCCCTCACGCCCCCTAGCACCGGCTTGAGCGGTACTCAATTCTCAACACTTAATAGTGCTAACATCAATGATCCCTAAGGACCAGAAAAATATAACAACACTGAAGTGAAGTACGGGGCAACTTTTTACAGCACTTGACACCTGCTGTTGTGAAGTATAAAAATCCGGAAACAAAGCGATCCCTCGGAAGCATTAATCACAACAAAATTACATGAAAATTGCAGACTCAGTTTGATTGAGGATGTACATAGACTTGACATTTCAGGAGACTTATAGTTGCCGAAAGGACCATGAGCACGAAGAAGGTCTTTTATTGCATATACTTCTCATGTGATGGTAAAGCTGTACAAATTCCGGCGCCGAAAAGGCAAAATTGCTATAGGCCGATATACCTATATAGATGTTACACTAACAATTAAGCTCAAGAAACGCCCTTTCTGAAGTAGTTTTTTTGAAATTGGAGAAGGTTACTGCCTTCCTACACCCAAAATACTCTCTAGATCTAGCCCGATGCGACTTTTTCCTTTCCCTAAAACTTAAAAGTACTTATCTAATCGCCGATACAAGTCCCGAAGAAGCTTTGGCTTAGTCATCAGTCAGTGCTTCAGAGGTTTTCCTAAATCATAGTATCGTGGTGTATTTCATGACTGGGTTCAGGGAAGAATATTTTTAAGGAGAAGAAAAAACTTGTACTAAAGCCCTAAGAAGGACCAATGACAAAGCATCAGTGGATATACAAAAAAGCAGAAACATGGCAATATGTGACAAAAAGTCGAGATGACCTGTGCATTCACGCGAAATAATTCTTTAGTTAAAATGACGTAATGTTCATTTAACTTTTTTGTGTCGAATTCTTTTGAGATGTCGCACAATACATATTACATATCAAACAACCTTCATATTTTATTATATTATATTTTTTAATGTGGTCTATCTTAATTTATTCATTTGTTTTTGTTTTTGATATTTCGACACATGATGATGCTCCTTGAAACGAAACGATATAAGACGTGTTATATCTTTTCAAAACACGTTTATGAATATTTTTATACAGTTTTGTTTGAATATAGATAATTTCTTCGGGGATTTAATTCAGGCTTCAAAAACATTTTTGTCATCAACATCTTTTTTCACATGTGATAACATTTATAACACTAGCTGATGTATTTCCAGAATTATCTCTTTAATTTATGCACTTTGAATTTGTTTGAAAATATTTCATCTTTGTTATTATACATTAAATTTAATGATATCTACTCTAGACTTAAGATAATAGTCCTTTGTCTTTATTCACATCATGCATGACCGACTACAATTAGGTCCATAACTCTAGCATCTTATTTCAATAGTTATTTCCTCTTTACTTTATTGACTTAAATATACTTTTTCTCTTATCAATTTTTGTTAGTGAAGGGGTTGTTTTCAGATTTCAAATCGCTGTCTTTTCAATAAGAACATAGAAATGTCTGTTTAACTGTTATTGGCCGCATGCATATTATGTGGTGCAAAAATATTGAAGAAAAAAATGAGTGGTGCTTTCTTGATACTGAAACAGAAATATACAGTTGAGTTCACACTAAAGGTCACACAAAGTGCACTTGGTGTGCATTTTGAAGTTCACTTCAAGTGCACTAAACCATAATGCATTGGACAGTGTTTAATTTCAACAAATATCTTTATGACTTAAAAAACATAGAAACATCAAGAAAAAGAAGTAATATTTCAGATTTTGGTACTGTAACTAGTGTTACATAATTTCTTTTGATATTATAATATTATTTGTGTAGGGTTTTCAATACGAGTGATAAACAAAATTTCTTTACCTATCCATCATAATAATTAAGATCAATAATTCTTTTAAATTATTAAAATAATGTGATTATATTCATCATAATAAGTATGCTTCAAATTTCATTCAGAAATCTTTATTTTTTAAGTAAATAGAATCATAAGTATGGGATATCTATTCGTTGAACTAACACGGTATTAGGTACGGTATTGACGGATTTTTTTTGTCGCGCACCGGGCAAGCTTGCATAGCAACCTAAATGTAAAATTGGATCAAAATTTATGTTAAAATGAGTAAAACAAGTAGAGTTACAAGAGAAGCAAGTGTTCTTGATGGGCATTCACCTGGTAGAATATTTTGTTGACTTTCATAAAGAATCAAATGATAATCATATTTTGTGTATTAATTCATTTTCGGATAGTTATATTTCGGACAAGATATTATAAATATTTTTATAATATATGTTTAAAAGTATGATTTTTTGCTAGACATTTAAATATGAGATAGATATAGATATGCCAATTATGTGTTCAGCAATTTAAAACGACTTTGACCAGCTATGCTGTCAGAAACATCATAATATCATGAATAACTCTTGATCCTGGCAAGAAGACATTACATGTACTGTAACTCTGTATTATCGGCGCAACTCTATTACCGGCATACTCTCTGTATTTTATCATGTGCCGTCATGCATACTGTGATGTTAAAAATCTTTGACCTCTTTCAATAAGAAATGTAATGATTAGTATAATTTGTTTTGCTTTTCTCAACATATCATTGTAGTCTCAACTATTAAATTCATTGATAAAATTCAATGCAGACATATAGAAAAAGTTAAATATGATGATAATACAGAGTTCCCTGCTACATTATGTCGATAATCTGATAATTCTGTGAAGAATTATAACAAAATTATGCCCCTTTTGACTTAAAGAACTTAGGTAAAGTTTTTTATGCTTTAAGGTTACTAAACTTGTTTTTTGTCACACCAGTTTTTTACTATTTTGTTTGAAGTTATACACTCATACTTGTAAGTCACAACCTGCATTCCTAAATCATGGCAAGAGGACATACATGTAATGTCATATATTTTGACAAAATGATTCCTCTGTCCTAAATTTGACAGTGGAATACAGGTCCTTATTCCACTGTCACTAAATAAAGTAGATCTTTAAAGGGGCGATACTAAACTGCTGACGAATTAGCTGACGATATAGAATGTATAGGAAACTGCTGACAGGTGAGTTAAACAAAGAAGGATTATCGAAAACTGCTGACCAGTTAGATAAAGAAGGGAAAACATGAAGGTGTCAAATTGCCGTTGGTGATATTATAGGCGAGGTCGAGAAATACTTAATAAGATGTTTTACAAAATGACAATATTACAAATGATTAATATTAATTATAAAAATTTCAATTGATAAATTTCTCAATTTCTTTTGATATAATATTTTATTTTAGTACCTTAATGAATTTTCTTCTATGTGTTACATATTGGTTAAAATTTTAAAAATGTAGTCAAAATATGATGTACGAAAAATCATAATTTGTTTCAAGTATGTATAAAGCTATGCATCATAGGTTGAAATATATACATGTACATATATGTAATGTATATTTTAACAACATATAATTATTATGTCGTATCACGGATTTATATATATAAATCCGTGGTCGTATTTAGTACAAATATGAAATAAAGTGATTTCTGTCTGTCTTATTTGTTGTTCGTATAATTGTACAAGTAATATTGAACAAAAATTAATAATGACCTAATTGTTAATGTAAATTGTTAATTAGCTTTTATTATTTTATAAACACCATTTTTCTACAGATATCCATTAAACTGATAATTTATCGAGACCGGTATGCCCCAAGGTCATATTAAAAGCAATTTCACACGTGACGTGTCATTCTTGATTTATCTGTGACAAAATACAATAAACAGTCCAAAATATGCTATTAAAATGCTGACCATATTGTAGAATCTGCTGTACAGTTAGATATATAGAGAAAAATACATTTTGCCATGAAATTGTTACTTATTTTATAAAATATGCAAAATTAATATATTTTATAAAATTATGTCGACATTTAATTTAGTAAAAACACCGCTGACCAATTAAATATTAATTAAAATTGATTTAAGCCGTAAAACTCTTCTTCTTCTATATGGTCAGCAAATTTAACGCCCTTTACATCCAGGCGAGAAAATGCTGACCAGTTAAACATATAGTAGAATCTGCTGACCAGTTAGATATATAGGGAAAATGCTGACCAGTTAGATATATAGAGAAAAATATATTTTGTTGTGAAATTGTTACTCGTTTTATAATGTAATCAAATTTAATATATTTTATAAAATCATGTCGACCTTTAATTAAGTAAAAACACTGCTGACCAATTAAATATTAATTCAAATTGATTTAAGCCGTAAAACTCTTCTTATTCTATATGGTCAGCAAATTTAACGCTCTTTACATTCAGGCGAGAAAATGCTGACCAGTTAAACATATAGTAGAATCTGCTGACCAGTTAGATATATAGGGAAACTGCTGACCAGTTAGATATATAGAGAAAAATATATTTTGCCGTGAAATTGTTACTCGTTTTATAATGTAATCAAATTTAATATATTTTATAAAATCATGTCGACATTTAATTAAGTAAAAACACTGCTGACCAATTTAATATTAATTCAAATTGATTTAAGCCGTAAAACTCTTCTTATTCTATATGGTCAGCAAATTTAACGCTCTTTACATTCAGGCGAGAAAATGCTGACCAGTTAAACATATAGTAGAATCTGCTGACCAGTTAGATATATAGGGAAACTGCTGACCAGTTAGATATATAGAGAAAAATATATTTTGCCGTGAAATTGTTACTCGTTTTATAATGTAATCAAATTTAATATATTTTATAAAATCATGTCGACATTTAATTAAGTAAAAACACTGCTGACCAATTAAATATTAGTTAAAACCGTAAAACTCTTCTTATTCTATATGGTCAGCAAATTTAACGCTCTTTACATTCAGGCGAGAAAATGCTGACCAGTTAAACATATAGTAGAATCTGCTGACCAGTTAGATATATAGGGAAAATGCTGACCAGTTAGATATATAGAGAAAAATATATTTTGCCGTGAAATTGTTACTCGTTTTATAATGTAATCAAATTTAATATATTTTATAAAATCATGTCGACATTTAATTAAGTAAAAACACTGCTGACCAATTAAATATTAATTCAAATTGATTTAAGCCGTAAAACTCTTCTTATTCTATATGGTCAGCAAATTTAACGCTCTTTACATTCAGGCGAGAAAATGCTGACCAGTTAAACATATAGTAGAATCTGCTGACCAGTTAGATATATAGGGAAAATGCTGACCAGTTAGATATATAGAGAAAAATATTTTTGCCGTGAAATTGTTGCTAATTTTATAATGCAATCACTTACAAGAGATTTTGATAAAAAAAAACATATATAAAACATTACTTGAAATTTTTGCATATCTTTAGAGGTATAAACGCTGTTTAATATATCTTTTTAAAATGTATGATATTATGGTACTTTACATGAATATATTAATTTAGTTTTATCATTGATAAACATAGTCATATAAATGCAAAAATTAAAAATATAAATAAAAGAATAAAAGTAATTTCCCATCTTTTTATTACCCCCTACGGCGTGTTTATATAACTTCACACCTTCAATGTTTCCCTTCTTTGTATAACTGGTCAGCAGTTTCCGATATTCCTTCTTTATTTAACTGGTCAGCAGTTTCCTATATATCTATATCGTCAGCTAATTCGTCAGCAGTTTAGTGCGACCCTCTTTAAAGTAAATGTACTTGTTTTAATTCCACTGTCAAGTACTTCAATAGTCAACTGTTCTGTCCTATCAACAGCTCTTGTTGTACTATTTTTCTTCTTTTCAGAATTTAAAGGTTTCAGTAAGACTTTGAAAAACATTTAAAATGTGAAAAAATAAAATCTTGTAATCAACATGCTTCATTTGACATGCTTTCTTGCCTGACGGTGTTGTGCTTGAAATTGTTGAAACTTTTTTAAGGCAAGAAATATTGTTTTGATATCAAATGGAGTAAAATATTTCTTTAATTATTCAGCATTTTTTTTCTCTATTTTGGGAATGGTGCCGGTACCAGACTGATTGGGACAAAATGCGTTAGTTTAACTTAAATTGGGATTTTTTTTATGCATACATGTATTTTCAGCTACAAATAAGATTAGTCATCATGAATAAAGATAGCTAACAGCTTCCACTGTCCAGGTAGAACTATTGAGTGGTAATTTATATGAATATGTTGGATTTAAATGATTTCAGAGAAATCAGTTGGCCTTGTGGGAATTTGAACAGCCATTTTGGGAATTTAAACATTGAGAATTGGGAATTTTAATGTCTATTTTCTATAGGGAACAGTACCGTTTTAGGGTAGTAGTTATATAAAGAAAAAAAAACACTGTTATTTATTGTTGTTGTTTTTTTAGTGAATCGCTATGAATTACTATGTGTTGAGCATATGGCTAGGGGTAAAACCGGCCCAGATGAAGAAAAAATGTTGGTGGCTTTTGAAGCATTTGATGCCCTGATTCCAAATCTTGGAGTATATACAAGAATTTTCAAGAAACTACGCGATGATCTGTATGGTAAATATGAAATAGTAATAATTGGTGAATCTTTAAACTTTATTTGAGTAAATGAATGAATGAATAAAAACTTTGAAATAGAAATTTATTATGTGTAATAGAGTTCTTCAAACTATTTTATATTATCTTTATACATAAAAATCCTTCTTTAATATATACTTACTTTCCTCATTGTACTCAAATGACAACTAAACAGCAGAAATATTGTAAGAAAAGAAAGACTCATATAACATTTTGGGATTTTATTTTGTTGACCCACAACAAGTCCATGGTTTTTGTCTTGACGTCTTTGTTTCCTCTCAACCAGTTCAGCTAGTGTGTTGCCATTTGGATCTTATGGTTTGACTTTTAATTTGAAACAAAATAAAAGCAACTACTGTATGTTTATAAGACTTTTGTATTTGATATCACTAGCTTGTTAAAGGGATATTTTTTTATTGTTACCAGATGCTGTATATAGTGATGACTTAACAACCACTCAAGGCGGCTGTGTCACCAAGATACCTTATTTCATTCACATCACACGAAGACAAAACCAACAGTCAGAAAAAATGGATGAAATGGAGGATCAGCTAGAAACAGTTAAAAAAAGGTACAACATAAAATAATGTTATAATTTCAAGCATAAATTTAGGTAATGTCATTCCACTCTCTTTATGAATAATAGAATAAGTTGGCCCCTTGTGGCTGAGGGGTTGCCTTTACTGGTGAGGCATCAGAATTGCAGCCACCTTTTGACACTGCGTTTTCATAAGCGACGACTAAATGTACTGGAGTCTTTGCATCTTATAGCTCCAGTTGGTGAGGTGGTTTTGACCCTTGGTGTTGCTTTAAGTTTGTAACACCCAAAAAAATCTTTTCCATTTTGGCGCCATATGACCTACCCGGTTACTTGTTTTGGTGTGTTCTAGAAAGTAACACATTGACCATTATACTTGAGCCATCATTTGTTTCTTTTACCTTTTGGCAATTAGTCAACTTATAGTGAATGATTCAGTATTTTGCATGGAGGAAAAAATACCACATATTTTCCTACCCTTATCACAAATTATTTCGCAATCAAAACTATTTTCAAAGGTGATAAGCATCTCACATGTTCTAAATCCATTATCACAGCATTATAAATCACATGTTTGCCCTTTCTACAGAAGGAAAAACTATTCGATACTTTTTAAGGCATAATGTTTCTTTAAAAGAGCAAAGAATTTTGGTTGAAAGATATAAACAGTTAATATGATAAAGACTGAAGTTTTATCAAGTAGATGGCTTTTCACATTGCTTAGTACTGGTTGGTTCCAGAAATATATTCAAGAGTGTTTAATTAAGCTTATAGTGTCCAACTCAACCAAAATAAAACAAATTTGTATAAACTAATATTTTATAGGCATGACTGAGTCTTTTTAGCTCACCTGAGCACAAAGTGCTCAAGGGTGAGCTTTTGTCATCACTCTGTGTCCGTTGTGCGTCCGTGCGTCGTGCGTCCTTCAAAAAATGGCGTCAAACTTTTCAAACAACATCTCCTCCTAAACCACATGGCCAATCGCAACCAAACTTTACAGAAATGATCCTTAGGTGGACCCCTTTCAAAAATTTAAAAAATCTTCTTTTAAAAATTCCTAATAGCTAGAGCTTAGATATTTGGCATGAAACATCTTCCAATGAGTGTCTACCAAGTTTGTTCAAATCAAAGCCCTGGGGTTAAAATTGGCCCCGCCCCAGGGGGTCATTGATTTTCCCTCTATGCATATAGTAAAAACTTAAAAAATCTTCTTTTAAAGAACTCAAAGAGCTAGAGCTAAGATATTTAGCATGAAACATGTTCTAATGGGTGTCTACCAAGTTTGTTCAAATAAAAGCCCTGGGGTCAAAATTGGCCCCGCCTCGGGGGTCATAGATTTTCCTTATATGTGTATACATAGCAAAAACTTAAAAAATCTTCTTTGAAAAAAACCAAATAGCTGGAGTTTAGATATTAAGCATGAAACATCTTGTAGTGAGTGTCTACAAAGTTTGTTCAAATAAAAGCCCTGGCGTCAAAATTGGCCCCGCCCCGGGGGTCATTGATTTTCCTTATATGTGTAAAGCAAAAACTTAAAAATCTTCTTTGAAAAAACCCAGATAGCTAGAGTTTAGATATTAAGCATGAAACATCTTCTAGTAAGTGTCTACAAAGTTTGTTCAAATAAAAGCCCTGGGGTCAAAATTGGCCCCGCCCGAAGGGTGTCTTTGATTTTCCCTATATGCATATCGTAAAAACTTAAAAAATCTTCTTTTAAAGAACCCAAAGAGCTAGAGCTAAGATATTTAGCATGAAACATCTTCTAATGAGTGTCTTCTAAGTTCGTTCAAATAAAAGCCCTGGGGTCAAAATTGGCTCCGCCCCAGGGGGTCATTGATTTTCCCTATATGCATATAGTAAAAACTTAAAAAATCTTCTTTTAAAGAACTCAAAGAGCTAGAGCTAAGATATTTAGCATGAAACATCTTCTAATGGGTGTCTACCAAGTTTGTTTAAATAAAAGCCCTGGGGTCAAAATTGGCCCCGTCCGGGGGTCATTGATTTTTCTTATATGTGTATAGCAAAAACTTAAAAACTCTTCTTTGAAAAAACCCAAATAGCTAGAGTTTAGATATTAAGCATGAAACATCTTCTAGTGAGTGTCTACAAAGTTTGTTCAAATAAAAGCCCTGGGGTCAAAATTGGCCCCGCCCCGGGGGTCATTGATGTTCCTTATATGCATAAAGCAAAAACTTAAAATCTTCTTTGAAAAAACCCAAATAGCTAGAGTTTAGATATTAAGCATGAAACATCTTCTAGTAAGTGTCTACAAAGTTTGTTCAAATAAAAGCCCTGGGGTCAAAACTGGCCCCGCCCCAGGGGTGTCATTGTTTTTAACTATATGTGTATAGTAAAAACTTAAAAAAATCTTCTTTTAAAAAGCCCAATGAGCTAGAGCTTAGATGTTTAGCATGAAACATCTTCTTATGGGTGTGGGGGGGCTATATACAGGTGAGCGACCTCAGGGCCATCATGGCCCTCTTGTTATATTAGGTGACTTTTCACATTGCTTAGTACTGCATGGTTGATTCCAGAAACTGAATTGATAGTGTTAAAAAATAAGTTTATAGTTTCTAACACAATCAAACTAAAATAAATTTGTATAAACTAAATAAACTTAACTTTATAGGCATGAATAAGTTTGTCTTGTATTTCAGGTTATTTGAGAAACACAAGCAGCTAGAGGAGAATCAGAAAGTTACAGAAGATCTTAAACAAAAGATGAATGATCTTGACAACTATATATCTGACTTGAAGAGTGATTTAGCTGATAAAGTAGCTGGCATTGAGAAGTAATATTTAATTTTAATCATTCTGTATTATACTGCAAATCTACTTTTATTCCCACAACTATTCAAACTTTGTGTAGATTTTTATTATCCCCCATCAAATAAGTAAGTAAAATAGTTGTTTATTATAGTGATATTGTGTATATATCAATTTCCAGTTACATATACATGATAAGAATACATACAAGGGCACCCGGCCCATTGTCGACCTATAAGTCACCTTATAATATATGTACAAATTAATATAGACTGTGAACAATACATAGCTTTTCAAATGGAACTTCTAAATGAAATCAAATATTTATGCTTTGAGGTAACTAGATTAACTAAGTAGCTTCGATTAAGTGATTTAAATCAGTTTACAGGGGATACTTATTCAAGGAATTTGCTTGTTTAACTTTTTAAAAATTTTAAATAAATTATTAATTAAATTATATAAATTCAGATGGATGATTTAATGTAACATGATTATTTTCAGTTTAGAGAAAGATCTGAGCAAGGAGAAATCTGACAGGGCTAAAGAAAGGGAGATATTACATGGAGACATTGAGGATTTGCATGTATGTAAAAAATTGTGATAAACTTTTTGATATATCACATGACTTGGGCAAAGTATGAAGTCAATAATAATCTTTTGAAATATATTGTCAATTCAGCTCAACTTCAAAAATGAGCTGAGCATAATCTCACTTTTTAAGGAGCATTAGAAGTACAGTTATTGATTTGATGAGGAAAAGGAATAAAAATAAAATATTGGATAATGGATTTAGCTCAATACAGGATTGGAGCAGTACCTCTAGACGCTTGCAGAAATCATGATCACAAAATAGACAAATATCGTTTTTTTCGCTGATTTTAACATTTTTCATGCATTATCATACATAAATCAGTGTGAAAAGATGAATTAGACCTATTAACGTTCATTCCGTTGCGTAAAAAAGCTAGATTTTGGCATTTTACGATTCAAGCGCCTTGTCCGGTATATACCGGAATACGGTATTTAGTGTGGTGCTCCAATCCTTTATTTAGTCTCACTCTTGGATAATAATCACCAATCCAAAATTAAGATTAAGTTAGTATTAAAATAGCCTTGTATCATTTAGTGACAAAGTTTGTACAGTTTTATAACATAACACCTACAGTTATCCATTACTTAAATGTTAAAGAACGTGTTTACATGATAAATATACGATGTGTGTTTTTCATATGAATTTCAGGCTGATATAAATGATAAGAAAGAAGAAATAGAATTCCTTAGTAAATACAAGAAAGGATATGATGACCTGTACTATGGTAAATATATATTTATTGTAATTATATATAGGTAAAATAAACATACACTGCGACTCCTTTATAATGGGGCCTGTTATATCGCTAACATCAGTATAACGTTCATAGACCTTGGCTCAAGAAAAAAAAAAGGTATAAGTGTTGATAAAGTTGAACTAGCACAACTCTTAAAAGTTAAATTTGTAACTATTAATGCAACCTTAAAGAGAGGTTGATTGTTGGTTGCTTCACTTTGCATGTTGCATGAACTTCAAGAACTATCTGAAATGTCTGTACTTATTTATGTATTTACTGACTTACTCGGAAAACCTGACCCTTAACAAGCTGTATTTGTCAGGATCTCTGCTGTACATATTTAAACTGAGAAGGCAATTTTCTTGTAGATTTTCTTGTTTTCTCCTTGCTTCAAGGGGATCTTCCTTACAAATATATTTTACTATACAATATTTCAGCATTTTTGGATCAACCAGATGATGATGAAACTCCAAGAAAGAAAAAGAAACCTGTTGTTTCTACAAAAAGGGTAAGTGTTTATTCTATAGATCCTTTCAAAGATGAAAAAAATGTACTAGAAATAGTTATTCAAAAATTGTGGAACGTAGGCAAGAGAGGCTTTGGGGTTATTTTGTGTTACCCAACATTAGATGTAATTTATATTACTGATCCATTGGGTTTTGTAATCCTTAAATTGTGAGATATATTACAAATTGATGCAAAACAGATGTAATTCCTTCATTTTGTAATATAAGTTACAGCTGTTTTGCAATAAACCCTGTATATTATCATTGGAATAATTTTAATTGTTAAAATAAAATATGAGTTGTAAGGTCATATTATTTCCATGTAAAAAGGTCACTGTTCCTTTTTCACAAAGGATTGTCTATATGGATAAGTTTTCTTCTATATGGAATATTGATAGCATTGACTGCACCAATTTACATCAAAATTTTGCATGTAATGACTGTATGTTAGTGGTTAGTTTTATCCAATATGTAAATTGTTGACTTGCAGGCAAACATTATGACAAATATTGAGTTAGCAAAGAAACTGGAAGATCAAATAATGACAGTTTTAAACACAGCTGTAGAAGGTATGTTGCTTATAGTGTTGTTGAAAAAAATATTTTTATTAAAGGACACGTTTGTAAGTGTCATTTAACTTAATTATATGCTAGAATTAAATTATTTAGCACTATTAAGCACTTAACAGTATTTTTTTATTCCATTTTGTATTATTAGTGCAATCTGAGGAATTATTCTTCTACTAGTAAAATTAGAATGTTGTAATATTAACAGCATCAAAGCCTGAACAAAATCTTAGATCTATTTTGTAAATGATTTTTTTTGTTTTTCACGTTCTCTTCAGAGTTTGATAAGTTCATGGAAGAGCATAAAGAAGATCTGAAACAGATTGAAATAAAAGAAGATATAACAGATGCTGAGTTTGAAGCACAGGAGATAGATATAGACAATGCTGATCAACAGGTATAGAAAATATACATGATATATAATAAGTGGAAGTTAAAATACCCTGAACTCTTACGGTGCTTAATATTATAAAGGGTATCTTATTAATAATTATGGCCAAATTTTAAAGCTGATGCCTTATGATTAGCTAAACTATTTAAGAAAATCAAACTTTAGAAAAATGTTCTAAGATTTTAAGAAAAGTAAAAAAATCCAAGATTAAATGACTTATTTTGAAGTATTTATCACCAAGTTTCTACTGCATTACAAACGCAGTAAGGGTTATTTTTGCAAATTTTGGCGTCAGTTTGGTAATTTACGTGGATTGTAAGTGCATTTGCAATGTGTAAATTAATATTTTATTTTTGTTCACTTCACAATTTTAATATACATTAATGAAAAATTGAATGAATCTAGAGACTAGATGCATGCTACTTTAAATGGATTTTTCCTTATTTCAATCAGGAACTTGCCTTATTTTAAGCAGGACATAACTCATAATCGGATACCCACGGCCGAACCATTAACATTGATTGCATGTTATGTGACATGTTTATCAATTGTGGGTATCCAACGATGGACATAACTGTTCCTTTGTACCAACTGAATAGCAAACATGGCAGATCAAAGGCAGCAAGGATGTGCTGGATGATCTTGGTTTACATTGGTTGCATGGGTAGAATCTACTGGGAAAGTTTCCCATGTGAATTTTTGAAACAGTTAAAATTTACTAATTTTCAGGTCTATGCTTCCATTAACAGAAATTTCTAGTATCAGAAAATTTAAGATATCATTATTAACTCAATATAATTGTTATTTTATATACAGTTGGAGGCTGTACAAGAGAGATTCAAGAACACAATAGGTGATATATCTAATGAGTTATTGTTGTTGAAACAACACAGTATCATGTTGATGGAACAGCTACAAATCTTAGAGGAAAACCATCCTACCCTGATGTAAGTAAAACTGCTTTTGTAGTAGTATTTTAATAGTATCATTATTGTTCGGGTGTATGGATTTTATCTAAAAAAATATTTTATTATTTAGTCAGGGTCTTTGTCACTTCAACAGTATAAAGGTCATATGGCATTTTTCCAGCTTTACTGGTGGAGAAGGTCCGCAGATGCCCCTCTTTGCATTATTTCAAGTAAGAGGATTGAGGCTCCTGAGTAGAACTATCAACATTCCATAAGCTAGCTGGATAGCTTCCTCACATGAAAGAATGGAAAGTCCTTGGTGGGTTTCAACCCAAAGTGGTACGGGGCAAGTAGTTTGAGGTCAACAACCTTAACCACTCAGCCATAGACGCCCCTATTGTATCAAATAAGCTTACAGATTTCATTGTTTTACCCAGCTGTTGCACCTAAGATTATGCAAACTACAATGTATTTGACATTATGTTATTTCCCTGTATCCATTGAAGCTTGACTGTTGCTGAAATAGATCTGTTGTGTCTATAATCAAAATATGAATAATTATCATATTTATTGGCATATTATGTAAAGAACTTACTTTTGTGTAAACTATGTTTTTTCCCCTATAAAGCTTCAACACTTACAAAATATAAAATCACACGTTTTATGTCCATGAAGTCAGTGTCAGAATGACCAAACTTATCAAATTATATCATTTGAGCTTTCAGTTTATCAAACAAAAGCCTGATTTGGATAAAGCTGTCTAAATTTATACAAAACATAAATGTATTAAATACCTAACTATTTCTTAATATTTATAACACACATGTTTTTGTTAGAATATAGTTATGAATTTTCCTACTTTGTATATGAACTTGTTTTTCTATGATAGGAGGAAAGGTGACAGGTTGAAGGTCGTAGACCCAGCAGTCTCAAAGTCAGGTAAGTTAATCAGTGACTTGTAATTCATTTTTAATTATTCACTTTTTTAATTATTTACTTTTTTAAAATTTGCTACTTGATAATTTTCTGACTTTAAATGTTTGCTGAAGAATTCTTTTTTATTTCAACTTTCTTATTTCAATTTTTTACTGTAAACCACAGTATTTTTTTTCAAATTTACTTTTGCTCATGTTTTATACTACATATTATTTACATATCCCATCTTTATAGAGAGTATGATAGGTGTCATAATGATAAACTATAAATATAGTTCTAATCAGGCGTCCGCTCATACATGTACATGAAATTAAGGGGTACCTGAGGTCGTCAGAATGCCACCAGTAAAGCTAAAAAGTCGCTTTTCAGTGTTGGTGTGACTTAATTCCCACCTCCCCACCCCCGCCCCTTGCAAAAAAATTATAAAAAAAAATTTAGTCTCATAGAATTCTAGAACTTAGTGTATGGAATGTACTGTTCAGCAATTAAAAACAGAAGTAATACATGAAAGGCTACCCCTCATTTTAAATTGAACTATTCTATATTCTTCATTTTATGGCCTGAATTTGGTTAGTTTTGGACTTTAATGCCATTTGTTGTGTATCGATATCTTTGGCTGGAGTTGATTGATAAAATGAGACTTGATGTTGTTATATAGGGGATATACTTTTGTCTAAGGAGGCTGAGAAAAGGGTAAAGCGTATACGTGAGGAAAGCTTAAATATACAGGAAGTTTTTGTCCAGTCCCCGTATCTGGGACTAAAAGATGAAAACTGGAAGGAATTGTTAGGTGATATACCCTGCACAATATTGGAATGGTTCTTTATATTTTTTGCCAGTGGTTTTGTTATGATTGAAGGTGCACACTGAGTGTTTTTTTGTGTCTATAGAATGCAATAGATTGAAGAAAGGTGTTTTTATAGGATAATTTTTTTTATGTCAAAGTATTATATGGAAAAGTACAATGTATATTCAATTTCTGTGTTTGAATAAATAATGGAAATTTATTCACATATTATTTACATGTTATACTTTTATGACTTTCTATGCAGTCTGATCACATTCTGTTATTATAATACTTTAACTATGAACAATCTAAGTGTATAAATTGATTATTACTTATATGGGAATATTTGATAACTCAAGTTCAGCTTGGAAGCAACAGTTATTATGCATAGTATTGTTGATATGAAATAAATCCTTGACAGAACAAGAAAATTAAGTTTTGCTTGAACTAGATGTGGTGAACAGGACTGATCACAGGTGTGAATGTTAACATTATGGTCATGAAATAAAGTTATGAGTATTTATGGCCTAAGATGTAAAAGAATGGGGTTTATGGTTGCACTGCACATTTTATATTGTAATGACTTTGAAACAAATCACTTGAGGACTGAAGAAAGTTATCACATGTCACAGAACATATTTTGCATGAAGTTTGCATGAAGATGGACCTAATGCATGTATAAACACGTGCTTTATGCACTTGTGGAATTTAGCACATGTATGTTAAACTATCTCGTGATGTTACTTTGTCTGATAGACAATTATTTTGTTCAGAGTCCTGAATTAGAAAACGAAGATTTTTGTGGATTGTAATGATAATGCTATTTACTTACATTTTGAAACTATTTTTATAGTTATGTTTGAACTAAGAGGTAATGTTTTTGATGATACACATTTTTACTCAACTTAATTAATTGCATTTCTGTTTGTGTTATATATACTGGTATGTGTCTAGCTGTAATGACACAAAATATCTAAGGATACTTTTTAATTTTAAAACTTTTTTTCTCAACACTGCAACTACTATAACTATTAATACTTCATATAACATGTAGTCAAACTAGAAATGGTAAACAGAAATGTTCTTTTATGTATGTTAACATTGAAAACAGCCATTATCTAAAACAGCTGCTATCTGTTTACATTAATTGATATAATTATCATTTCAGACTCTATATTGTCTGCTGGACTTGGAGATGATGAAGATGAAGCAGATTCAGACCCATTTATCCCACAAGAACGTGTATTCAGTAAATATGCTGCAATGATGTATACCTCTAACAACCACGGGAAGTCATTTGAAGAGTTTAAAGAAGCCAAATACTGTCCAAGTTGTGGCGAGAAGGTGCATATACACTATTGAATGATTTTAGTATGACTAAATTGGAAAAATGAATTCTTTGGACTCTACATTTTAAGCACACCTGAACACAAGGCACATTATTGTAGTCCTGTACTAAAATTATATAAATTGTTCCCCTGGGATCAAAATTTGTGCCACCTGGGGGCTACTTAGTTTATATTGCTTTATATAGGAAAACACAGATCTCTTCTTGTGTAAAACTATTATGCCAAGAGCTTAGATTTTTGGCATGTAGCATAGTTTGTGGTGAATATAAAATTGAAATAAATCATGCCCCTTTTCTCAACAAAGATCCAGCCTTTGGGTCTTTTAGTATAAATAGACTAAAGTAGTAAACACATTTTTTGCTTGACTATTCAATAAGAATAAGTAAAGCTATCATAGTCACCCAAGTGTTGGCATTGGCGTTACCACTTATGTTTAAACTTATGTTTAAGTTTGTGTATCACCTCAAATATTTTCAAAGTCCATTGACAGAGTGCTGTCCTTCCGACAGATTTGCTTACTGGGTGAAATTACAATTGCAAGAGCTTTCAAATATGGTATGAAGTATTTCCTAGCAGACGTCTACAAGTGTTTTAAAAATTATGCTGCTTTAGTAAACAAGAGCTGTCTGGAGGACAGCAAGCTTGACTATTCTTAGTGCTTGATAGTAAAGAGCCTTGATAATGTAAAATTTTCTAAGTTTACAAAAGGGTCAATTTTTTTCCAAATCCATGTTACAGTTAAAGGCCTTGGAGAGAGTCCTATTATGCTCTCAAAGAAGTGTAAAAATATTCAACTTGTTTCAAAGCAAGATGTCAATGAAATATGAAAATATCTGAGGTGGTACACAAACTCTTACGTAAATTCTAAGTCGAAAAAGGGGCTTAATTCTGTCGAAATGCTTGGTAGAGTTATCTCCTTCTGCCTACAGGTTTGGGGCATGATGGTGAACAAGTGTGCAAAGTTTCAAAGCCATATGTTAATGGAATATTTGAAGTGGTACACAAACTTTAACATAAATTCTAAGTGCAAAAAGGGCATAATTCTGTCAAAGTGCTTGATAGAGTTACTTCCTTTTGTCTACAGTTTGGGTCATGATGGTGAGCAAAGTTTCAAAGCCATGTCAATGGAATATATATATATATATAAATATTTGAGGTGTTACAAAAACTTTGACATAAGTGGTTATGCGGAGGCTTGGGTGACTAGGATAGCTCTACTTATTCTTATCGAATAGTCAAGCTAAAAATGACTACTTATGTGAATTAATTAGAAACTTTTGCATTGAAGAATTATGATCTTTTCCAGCAATGAATCTCATGAGAGAGATCTAGGGCCATTAATTGGTCTGCTTGCTTTATGCTGTGGCTGGGGAACATTGCTAAATTCTGAAGTAATTTTAAGTCAGCTATTGAGTCTCTAAGAAAATTTGTTTATGAATTACATTAATGTACATTCTAAACCTACAGTTGCAAAGATGCATGGTGTTAACTTAGGCAAAGATACAAGGACCAGAGTACAAATGTATGTGCTAATTCCACCAATATCATTATTCATATTTGTTGTTTTCAGACTGTAATTTGTCCTCACAAGCTGCCTGGATCAGAGAAGATATTACCACTGCCTATTAACTGTACACACCTTAAAATTTCACGTCCAAAAGTAAAAATCAACAAAGAACTAATGAGGTGAGCAATATTTACTTTGCCGACATAATTTAATAAATATTTCAATATTATTTTTGTTCGTAACAAGAGATATTGCTTAGTTTAAGATCACAATTTTTAACTATGGTGGCCATCTGTACAATGTTTTGCTACAATACATAGATATGCAGGTTAGATAATAAAGTGAAAAACTTGTAATATTTTTTTAATGCATGTGTATTATCAGGGCTCCTGACTTTTGCTAGTGACTTCCAAACTGTGATGCTTTTCCATCTTTACCTATACAGTATAATGTGACTTCCAATGTCAGAGATTTTAAAATCTCAGACTCTAAATTTTGAAACTTTATGGAAGCCCTGTTTTATAAAAGCTAATTTATGATTGGGAGGCATATTAGGTCATTACTGTAAACATGGTCTATATTTTTATCAAATACAATATACATACATGTACATGAAAACTTCACAATTAATTATGATCTTTTTAGAGAATTAATGAAACCTGAAGAAGAAGATGTGACCTTTGATCTTCCTGGTTCCCTTGGCAACAAGCTAGATATCAGTAGAGAACATAGTTTACGTGCTTTGTCAGGGTCCATGATGTCTCCGGACTCGAGCAGAGATGGTACTAGTGCCACTGGCAGTGAAAGTCACCTGGTAATCTTAAATATTATAAAAGATATAGTTGTTTCATTTCCCCTTTTGGTGAATTTTTTCAATAACCAATTATTTCATCTAATCAATTAATTTATAGAATCTGTGTAGGAATGAATTTAAACAATGAAATGAAATATCTAATGTTAAATTGAACAGTTGATTTACACCAGGGACATACTTTAGCTTTTATCTAAATTAAAGCATAAGAGTTTTGTCCCTTTAACTGTTTAAATACTTTTCACCAAATCGTCCAGTCAAATGATTTTGAAAAAGAAAAAGCAAGAACAAATCTTTTACTTGAAACGAAATGCTAAAACAGAATAATTGCATTGTGATCAGCTGTATTTTATAATGTTAAGGTTTAAAGTTTTCGATACTTGTAAGAAAGGATAAAAAAAAAAATTGTGTTTTTTCTATTATTTTACAAGATTACCCTTACAATTTAAGAATGTTTGTTGTTTTGTTACCTGATGTAAACAGAAAGTAAGTAATACTAATCAAATATATACTGTAACAATGTTGTAACTAGTTTATCTGAATTATTTATGAAACTTGTTCAAATAACCTCGCAAAATGTAATAAAGATCTGTATGTACAATATAATCATTTACATGTAAAATATGATTTTTTTTCTCTTTGGAGTTCAGGTGTTAGTTTCTTTTCTTAGCTTCTAAAACAACATAGCTGTTGAGTTATCTTGTAGGTTATTATTAGTTTGTTAAATTTTTGGATGTTAATTTAGATATTATGATACAAAATGTCTTAACCTTCTCTCAGCTTTTCCGTATGAAGGTGAGTTATGGTCACTGTATGAGAGAGTGAATGTTGAATAAATTTGGACAATAGGTGTTAGGTGGTATCCTCCTTATAGCCAAGTCAATATGGTTGAAATGAAATTTGTAAATGTTTTTTTATCAAATTTAAATGTAACTGTGTTGTTATGTCACCTTGTATGGTTATTTTGAAAAAAGACACTTGTATGGTAGTGGCTTTAGGGGAGGTGTTTTGAGCACATTAAAGATAAAAGTATGTTCACCTGTGTGTTGTCATGTCAGTAGGGAATGTTCAAATGTTTGTTGCACAAAAGAATGTGATTCTCTTCTCTTTTTTTTTTTCATTGCACAATATCTTGAATTGTTTCAAACATAAAACAATGTTTACCTTTCTTCTAAATTTTATGTATGAAAATTTGTGTAATGAATTTCTATATAAAAATATTGTTTTGCAGGTATGCAACCAGTTTAGATAATGCCCTAATTTATGTTGTTGTTTTCTTTTTGTTGTTTTTTTTTTAAATCTTAACCAAAAGGCTATTTTTTATCAGGTTTTTTTTTTTTAAAGACAATAGTGATTATAAGATTGGCGAATGTTGATGTTTGATTGGGCAGTTAGGATTGAAAATTTTTCCTGTTCAAAACTTTGCCTACATTTTTTAACCAACTTTTCACCGAACTATTTTTACCTAGTGACCTTGTACATAATATCAGGCTTTATGGCACTTGTTATTTTCAACTAATTATCATTGGAGGAAAACCTGCTATTGTCACCATTATTGCTTCAAATTGTTCTGTATCATTTGTACGAGAAATTGATAACTTAGTATTATAACTTATAGAGAAGTTTTTGATTGTGTATCTACCCGTCAAAACTTTTAAAGAATTGGTTAAAGTAAAACTAAATATGAATAAGAATTTTATTCCTGTTATTTTTGAAGGGACACCATTGAATGTCAGAGCTTGGTAGATTTGTGAATGTTATTATAACCACTTTCTTCACTTTAACATGGCCTTTTTTTACAGTGTCTGTATGTCTGAAAATAAAATTAAACACTTTCATTCCTAATTTAACAAATGAAACTCCAAATTATATTGATAACAGTGTATATTAATTGTTGTCCATTTATTTTCATATTTATAGAGATACAGTCTGTTGAGCCTATATGATGATTACAAACAGAGAACCAATCTGGAGAGAAATATTCCACGCCCACTCTCACAGGTAATAGTTCTTTCGTTTCCTTCTACCAGTCCATTTTACTGTTACAATTACAGATAAGGGCCACGATAATGTTGCAAAAACTTTTGGCCCAACCCTTTTGTATATTGTGTAATTATGTTCATGTAATAGAATTGATGTATATTTATATTTGCAATAAAATATTATGAAAAACAGTTATTTTATATTTTGGTAACTGAAGACCAAAAGCATACTAGGTATGTAATTAGATACCAGTAGCAAAATATGATTTTATGAGATAAAATTTAAAGTAACATTTTCTAGGACCTTAGTGACTGTATTATTACATTTTTCACTTTAAATTTTTCACCCCTCACTGTAAGTCGGAGCATGACAAGAATTTTACAGCTAACTTACATAAAGTCTATTAGTAACTTTACCATTAAGGTGCTAAATTGTGTCTGAAAAAAAATCATAGAGCCCCATTGGGAAATACTGGGAAGTTCCCATGTTGTTTTTATCAACAATGTCAGTTTCACTTTATACCCAAACAAAATATCTTATTAGCAGTATTTTTCATGTGAGATGTGGGAAAAGGTTACATATGTATTTCTATATTCAGGAACGTTGTTTGTCAGTGATGGAACAGTTTTGGACATACGTGATCTGGGAGGATGATAATGGGAAAGAGGAGGAGATACACAACTCTATCATTGTAAGTAGAACTCTAGATGAAATAAAATAGTACAATGGTCAAATGGTAAAATTGTGTGCTTTTTAACCAAAGGATCTTGGCTTTGAGTTCTAGCAGGGTAACAAATGCCTTATGTTACATTATTACTTGATAGTCAAGGTATTGTGTTTTAATAAAAGAACTCATTGATAGAAGTATGTATGGTTTGATTGACCACCTGACTTACCATTTTGCTATTTCCAATGCCTAAAAATATTTTTTTTTTGTAGTATTAAGTCAGTGAAAAGTAATTGTTTTCATAGGTACTTCAACACTTGTTAATTGCATTACATGTTACTTGACTTGTTCATTTCATTTCAGGATAAATTGTACAGATATATGGAGGAAAGATACATGGTGAAGGACATCATGTTTTTATGTAATCATGATTTCATCTCCGGAATTATAGAATACTCGGATAATGACAAGGTAGGTAACTCTTGCTGTGTTAGTAAAACACTGTATGAAGCTAAATTTTTGTAATTTGCATTTAGAACTGTTCAATGTTATTTTAAGAAGTTTTTATTTCAAACTATTGGAGTTGATCAGCTAGAATTAAACCAGACAGCAAGTAGATACTAGTGTCAAATGTCTCTTTTTTAAGATTGATTATGTTTAACCAATCAGCATGGTTACCTGACTGTTACCTCGCTAAATATCTTAAATATTTTATAAACTGGACAATACCATTCACCACTTGTAGGGACAGGCTTGAAATATGTACTGACTGACTAGCTAGCAGTGCAGACCATAATCAGACATCATATACAGGGTTGAATGTACTGTCTGATCTTCAGGTCTGCACAGGTCACATAGGTAGAATCAGTTGCCACCAACTGGCTAAGCATTAATCTATAGACAAGCCCCCTTTCCATGCCAGTCTGTACCTTTGTTATGTAAGTAAATACGATTTTTGATTCAAAACACAAAGGCAGACTATTTATTCACTAGAATGCCCCACAACCATCTCAGCTTTTACTTTGACAATAATACTTGGGGGGGGGGGGGGGGAACACTCCTCGTTGAAAAGTTGGCAGTTTTGATGAAATATTTTTAGAGAAAATCTACAAAGGTTTGAATTGTGTGTCAAAGACAAAAGTAAGCCATACAATGATGATTTATTTGATTTGAATCCCTGTCAGCACAAGCCTTCTTTTTATATACAAAAATGAGACAGTGCTGAAGCCATGTAAAGTATAAGTTATCCTGTATTTTTCCTAGAATATTATTGACATATTATATCTGAGACACAATAGATCTGAGACACAGCCTTTACCTCTCACTACATGTTTTTTTTAGGGATTCTATTTCTCTGTCTGTTTTTGCTACTAAAACAATGAATGAACTGCAGATATACATGTACACAATCATTTTAAATGCTCTGACTTAATCCTTTGTAACATTTAATCAGTAATATATTAATACTATTTAATTAAAGCATTGTTTATGCCCAGAATTAAAGATATGTTATAAATGTATTATTTATTGATTAGTTTTTTTCTGTTAAATCAAAATACACCAATTAGTAATTTAGTAGCATATTTAATTTAGCATTTTGTTATTGTAAATTTTCGTCTTGTAATCTTTCTATTGTAATTTTTTGTAATATAAAGGTAGCCATAATATATACTATTCTAAACAGTGTATAATTATATGACTTATAATTCAAGTTAGAACGATTCTGCATGAGGTAATGATTAAAATATGACCTTGGTTTTACAGGTTATACAGCTATATGGTCATGTGTTGGTTAGTAACCTAGAGGGTGCTTGTTTCCGGTACATGATGTTACTATGTGATTTTATCTGTGCTGTAGAATGGAAGGAGGTTGAAGATTTTAGGGCATTTGCTGCGGTTGTCTACCCATTCCTTGGGGTAAATTATTCAGTTTGAATTATGAAAAAAAAACAGACTTATTCTTTTAACTTTAAACAATCCATTGTTATTGTTAATGGATTTCGATACTAAAATTTTGAAATTGTCAACTATATTGAGATGTCAGAGATGTAAGATGTTGGTTTATGCAATATTTGTTTCTCCTTCCATATTTTCAAAGAAAATTTCAATACATTAACTACAACCATGATTGAGTAAAAAACTTAAAGCTTATATCATCACCTTAGTCTAATAATTGGTTAACTCTTCTTAAATTGAGATGGACTTAACTTTTTACTGCACTTAGGTGACAGTATGAAACTCTCTCCTGAATGCTTTTTATTGGTGGCAAAGACAAAGCAGTATTTCCAGTAGCAATCTATTATTCACAATGTTAACTCTTTACCTACTGGAACCAAAAGTGAGATTAACCTTTGCCATCAGTAGATAGAAAGTCCTGAGATTTGAGCAGTAACTTAAATTTATAACCTCAAGACCAGATTATTGATTACTATGCACTATGTTATTTTTAAAATCCTCTGTATTATCATTACAGGAAGATGATCTGGAGACATTACAGATGAGTTATACCTCATATAGTGAGAACAAGATCTCTAAATCTATGGTGGCACAGTTTATTATTCATCTTATACTTAAATACAGGGAACCAAGATTTCAAGATGTAAGTTCCAGGACCATTTAATATTGGGTACCAGTCTCAAACTCCTTGCTTTGTGATTAGTTGATTTTATACATATGACGAGTTTGACTTTTACAAAAATCAAATGACTGACATGTCAGTGTTATTATTGAATGAATTTTAAACTTGAATAATACAAGTTTGCTATTTGATTTATGTTATACACATATGTGTGTGAGATAAAAACATACAAAAAAAAAAAGCATATGAAATCTATTTACATTGAAGAAACAATTTCTTCTATATTTACAGTAAAGTAAAGTGGATGGTAGTTTTATATAATACACAGGTGTTTGGTAATAATATCTACAAATGTATAGTCAGTTGTCCACATAAAGTCACTCCAATGAAAGCATTTCAAGATCAGTAGTATTTCTTTATTGACATCTTTTTCCTTCAAAGAAAAAAAAATGCTTTGATATGAGCCGTGTCATGACAAAACCAACATAATGGGTTTGCGACCAGCATGGATCCAGACCAGCCTGCGCATCCGCACAGTCTGATCAGGATCCATGCTGTTTGCTTACAAACCCTATAACAAGTAGAGAAACTGATAGGGAACAGCATGGATCCTGATCAGACTGCGCTGATGCACAGGCTAGTCTGGATCCATGCTGGTCACAAACCCATTATGTTGGTTTTGTCATGGCGTGGCTCATATAGTCTTTGCTGCCTGAAAATGTTCTCAAATAGTACAGTATATACGCTTATTTTATACCAGTATAATAAAAATATAGCTGTTACTATTGTACAATGCTCAATTGAGAATCATTTTTCCCAATGGTTCACCATTGTAAAAAGTACGAAATGTACATAGAGTCCCAAAGTGATATAAAAAAAAATCAAAGTATCATATCAGCAAAAAAATAAATAGTAGTTATTGGTTAGAAATATAATGCCTGCTAAATAAATCTTTAATCTGTACTATCATAATTTGACAAATTGTTATGTATTTATTAGAGAATAACCAGATAAAATGGAATCTATTTATAGATGGAGCATCGTCTGATGCCCTTCCAGTCTCCAGATAGTAAACAGCCGTCCATGTCGGAGAAGGAGTTTAAAGAAGCTATAGATAACATCCTACCATTGACCAATGATAAGCTGAGGAGGCGTCTCTTCTTTGAGTCTGAGAAAATGATGAGGAAAGAAGGGCTGACAAATAGTGTACCTGTAATGAGGCTAGCTCGTATCCTTACATTTTATCATTCAAGTGTATAATTATCCTGATGAAGGTTCGATAGAGCTGAAATCGGTAGAAAATAAACAAATAAACAACCTGCTCTGGTGTTGACGTATTGTACTTCTCTACTTTCCTCTTATTTTAAATGTGTATGATTAGTATACAGTTATTTCATATGTGATTTGGGAACAGTCAAACTGTTGGCCTGAGGTGGAGGGGGTAGTGTTTTGAACTGTTGCCCAAGGCCGTAGGCCAAGGGCAACAGTTCAAAACACTATCCCCCGACACCGAGGGACAACTGTTTGACTGTTCCCAAATCACGCATGAAATAACTGTTTTATTACCTGATCAACTACTGTTTTAACAGTATTTGCAGAAGAAAAAAGGAACAAGAAAATAGTTTTGCACATATGTTAATAATTAAACTTAATATTTTAACTATGTCACGTCACGTCTGGGTCATGATCAAGATCGATGGACGCTGCAAGTGGGAATCCTCTATGACGTCAGAGCACGAGAGAGAAACAGTCGAAACTATTGACCGGTCAACAGTTCGCGAACGTTGACGTTTTTAGAATTTCAGAAAACAGTAAATAATAACAAATTGCATTTATATAAGGTATCAGGTAATAATATGATATATTAATAATTAAATTAGGTTAGAAATGACCTTGCATGATATAACTATACAAATCCTGTTTAACATACATATACATACAAGTATAAATAAAAGATCATTTTGAAGGAAATTTGAAGGACTTTGATGTGATTGCTCCTGCATGTCATTCTTATGCAGTTTTGAATTTTTTTAAAGTTAATAAAAAAATAAACAAGAAAAAAAACCAAGATGTTTTGAAATTTGCTCTTTTCCAGGACTTTAAATTGAAATCCCATTACTCAGTCATTTTGTTGGTACAATGTAATTTCATATTTCTTCTGTAACTTTAAAGATTTATAACTGATGCCTTATAAGACATTTATTTTTCAACTATTAGGATTTGGTAACTTAAATAGGGTCCTTAGAAAATCTACATGGTAGCTTCTGTTCTGTGTCAAAATAATGACATTCAACATTTATTTAGTGGTGACCTGGCAGAGTGGTTAACATGTCAAACAATTAATCCAAGGATCTCTAGCCATGTGGGTTCAGACCCTGTCAAAGGCAAGTCCTTGTTTCCTTGATTATAAAACTGTTCACTGATCGCTCAGTGCCCGTTGGTCATAGGAACGGATTGAAGAGTGTGGCTTTAACAAAAAAGAAAAAAGAATGGTATAAACTAAGATTTATTTCAGAAGACACACATTAATCTGTTATTGATAAGAGACATTCTTCCTTGACAATTGCTAAGAAATTGCCAGTTACCTTGGTTTGCTACAGATCACAAATATTGTAAGGGAGACAATCAATGTAAGGATACAGGAATGGAGGACACGGCCCAGCAGCTCCGGCTCGACGAGGGTTTTACAAGATCACGAGTCACAGATCCTCCATGATGAATATGGTCAGCTGATTACTATGTCAAAGGTCAAACTATTGTCTACAAATATTTCCAGGTAATGTGTAAACCATTAAATATTCATTACTATTTATGCTGTAAATTTGTCATGAAGTAAATGCATCAAGGTAAAAGGTATTTTAACACCCTGTTTACAGCTACTTGACATTATTGATTAAGGAATAAAATTCCATTAAACAGATTCAGTTATTGATAAGACATTTCTTATAGCTAGTCATAAAGCTAGGCTAAAATATAGAATGTAAAATGAAGCTAATGCAGTGGAATAAAAGTTTGTATTTAAAAACCTTGGTCTATTGTCCTTAAATTTTGCAGGGCATTTAGTATTGACTAGTGACCATGTTTATACTTGTGATAACCCTGTTACATATAATCACCTCTAGTAGGCATAACATGTATTTTTATCAATGTTAATAATTGTGTCATACTTTATATGCATTTGTTCAGTTCAAAACACTTCAAACACATCTCATATCTTTCAAGTACAAAGATAATAAACTATGTTGTAACTTTTAAAGCTGAACAAAGTGCAAAGTCTGGATCAGTTTATCTTAATTTGGAACAGTCCAATAAAAAATTTAAGGACTTTAATATAAAAAAAAAGAAGAAAAGAACTACCAACAGTATAAAGCTTTGTGATTGCACAGATATGCAGGCTGGCCTGACTATATTGGCCTGACTCTAAACTGGCCTTACTCTATATTAGCCTGATACTAAAGTAGCCTGACTCTATATTGGCCTAACTCTATACTGGCCTGACTATATACTGACCTGACTGTATATTGGCCTGACTATATACTGGCCTGACTATATTTGGCCTGGCTCTATACTGGTTTGACTCTATATTGGCCTGACACTAAAGTAACTTGACTTTATACTAGCCTGACTGTATATTGGCCTGACTATATTGGCCTGACTGTATATTGGCCTGACTGTATATTGGCCTGACTGTATATTGGCCTGACACTTAAGTAACTTGACTTTAATTTTGGCCTGGCTTATTATTTGCCTGACTCTACATTGGCCTGCTGACTCTATATTGGCCTGCTGAATCTATACTGGCCTGACTCTGTACTGGCGTGAATCTATACTGGCCTAACTCTATATTGGCCTGACTCAATATTGGCCTAACTCGATATTGCCCTGACTATACTGGCCTGACTCTTTATTGGCCTGACTATATTTGCCTGACTCTATACTGCCCTGACTCTATATTGGCCTGACACTTAAGTAGCCTGACTCTATATTTGCCTGACTCTATACTGGCCTGACTCTATACTGGCCTGACTCTATACTGGCCTGACTCTATTCTGATCTGACTCTATATTGGCCTGACACTAAAGTAGCTTGACTATACTTGCCTGACTCTATATTGGCCTGACATTAAAGTAGCCTGACTCTATTCTGGTCTGACTCTATATTGGCCTGACACTAAATTAGCCTGACTTTACTGGCCTAACTCTATATTGGCCTGACATTAAAGTAGCCTGACTCTATTCTGGTCTGACTCTATATTGGCCTGACACTAAAGTAGCCTGACTATACTGGCCTGACTCTATATTGGCCTGACTCTATATTTGCCTGACTCTATACTGATGGCAAATGCTAATCATTTTCTGTCCATCAGGTAAAGAGTTAAGTGTATTTTTTTTCAAGGGTTATTTTTTTTTCAAATAAACTTAGATATGCAACTTATTTCTATGCATATTTTGATCGTTGTATCAGATATATAAAATACAGTATATTTCAAGAAATTTAAAAATGTATCTTTCAGAAATATTATTACAAAATAATGAAAATCCAGAATTTTTGAGAAATGTTTTTAAGATGAAGTTGTCATATTGATTATGAATTCATGGCCAAAACATAACCCTGGTTCTACAGTTTTAAATAAAAAATCAAAAATGATAATACTGAAAGTATTTCTATGAGGTTTTTGTATAGGAACAAATCAGCTCAATACAACAGTTATAGGAGATTGTTTTAGTGATAGACATTGTGTTTTATTTGCAGACGCATCAAGTTACGTCAGGAAAGATATGACATGGGAGAAGAGCAATCTGACTGGTAAATCAACACAAGACATTGATGAGTGAATCAACACAAGACATTGATGAGTGAATCAACACAAGACATTGATGAGTGAATCAACACAAGATACTGATGACTGAATCAACACAATGTATTGATTAGTAAATCGACAATACAAAACATTAATGAGTGAATCAACAAAAGACATTGATGAGTGAATCAACACAATGTATTGATCAGCGAATTAACACTTAATACGAACAAATGAATCAACACAATGTATTATAATAATGAGTGAATCAACACAATTCATTAATGAGTGAATCAACACAAGACATTGATGAATGGATCAACACAAAATATTGATGGGAGAATTAACACAAGATATTGATGAATGGATGTACACACAACATTGATGAGTCCATTAACATCAAATCATACAACACATTAAAACTATTGTTAAGGTTAGTTATTCAAAACAAAAAAAAAATAGGACCATCATCTTTGTGAAATTAAAAAAAAATATATTTGTTTGTGTGCTGTTATAATATACTTCAAAGAAAAATTGTGTTAAATTTCCGAAATGAAACCTAATGAATATGTTAATGTTGCCTGAGATTATAAGATTATGATGTCAGATTGGTTGTAACTTTATTTACATAAAGAATCTTATACAATACCCTATTACTGAGACATTTGTTTCCAGTGATTTACTAACTGATCAATCAGTACTGTTACAGTTAATTAATAAAGTTATTTTATATTTTATATAAATTACAGAAAACGTTTGATTTCAAGATTTTGATACACAGAGTGATTTTGAGATGTTTTTTTTTAATTTAACAGTTTTACATAAATATGAAAAATATAGTAGCATTTTTGCTTTCATTGGCATTTAATTTTATTATTTTTATAACTATAAAATACTTGTAAATGTGTCAAAAACAAATGACAATGATTAACAGTAAATAAAAGATTAGTCTTTTATTTATACATGGATAATTGAATAAAACAATCTTATTTGGGTTCATGGTGGTATATATAATTTATACAGAAATCCACTTTAAACCAACCTTGAACTTTTAGTATAGGAAGGTTGTGTTTAAAAGAGAACAGATGGGTCAATTACTTGTAAGTAGATAAGGAACACAGATAACTTATTTATGTTTCAATTAAAAGCAGGTTTATCTCAGCTCAGTGTATTTTAAAATCATAAAGTTTGAGATATTATATCTCCAAAATCCATGACTTTTTTCCCTCTTTAAATATATTTTGAAAACTTTCTCACTTCAAAAATAAAGTCGTTCATCTTTTGAATTTATATACTTTGTTGCTGTTATTTTGTTTTTCATTTGAGTTTGTTTTTGTCTATAAATCTTTCTTGTTATTTAGCTGCATGTGAATTCAAGGGTTATGATTTTATAACTTTTATTCAAGTTTTATTACATTAAATGTGTGTAAACAAGCTCATTATAATGTTATACTAGCATCTGTTCCAGTCTGCTAGACTGACATCTGCTGAATTTGAATTATACTGTTAAACCTGTGGTATGAGAACACCTCAGACTGTATTATACTGTAAAACCTGTGGTGTGACACCACCTCAGACTTTATTATACATGTATGTCCATTTTCCCTTTTGATCTCATACGGTGTTAACTTACCTTTTTTGTCAACAACTTCCATAACTCATTCTGTAAGTGAACTGCTATTTATTGTTGTTTGATATGACTTTTCTATATTTCAAATATTTATGCTTTAAAGAAAACTGGTCAACATGTTTTAAAGTTGCATGCCCCCAGGTTAGTCAATATATTTAAAGAAAATTTAACTTCAGAAAATGTTCTAAGATTTTAAGGAAAGTAAAAAGATTCAAGTAACAATTTATATGTTTTGTGTGATTAACAACTGCTTTTGCAGTATTTATCATCATAATTCTACTGCGTTACTAACATAGTAAAGTTTATCCTGTTTTTGGTAATTTACGTGGATCGTTAAATGTTATTTGCAATTGTAAGATTACTTTCTTTGTTCCCTTCAAAATGTTTAGCTTTTAAATACATTTTTAAAGTTTTCATGAAAATTAGCATGAATCTGGAGGCATGCTGCTTTAATATTTTTTGTGATACGTTTTATACAACAATATATTGTGATAAATTTTAAGTATTTAATTGTTTGTATATATTTCTACTTTTTGAACATATTTTATGTATTCATTATTTAGTTTTGTTGTATACTTGATCAAAAGAATCAGACACTTTTGTGTTTCTATAAAATAAAGCTTTTGATACATCGATGTTTGTTTGTTACAGTTTTTAGTACACAAGGTTTTGAGGTATGTCATAGATCTTGAACCACAGGCCCTCTGAGTTTTAGACATTACTGTAATGCACCAGATTCTTAACATAGGGTTTTTTTTTCAGCTAAAAATTACAAAGGATTTGACATACTAAATGTTATAATCAGGGCTTTGCTGGTGTCAAAGTTGAATATCTCTTCTGTTCTTAAAAGATGGATGACTGGGGTTACATAATTATGGTAGGTGTATAGTATAAAACTTCCCCCCACAAACACACACACATATTACTGGTATATTTAGAGAGCAGCAGTATATATATATTTGGATGTTATCAGTTTGGGGTTTAAGTCCCCTTTTGTTAAAATCTTAACCTTCTGTTAATCTCCCCCAGATAACATTGAAGACATATAGGTTTAACTATTAACTTGAAATCCCTGCATTGAGGATTTCAATAAAATCTTTTTAAGTTTTTATCATTTAGAAACAGAATAGAAGAAGATGCAAATTAAAGGCATACTGATTTTACATTTCAGACAATACTTGTTGAAACAGGTTAAAAACCCAACCTGTTTATTATAGTCATTATGTCAAAATTAAGTATAAGATACCTAACAAGAGTTTAGCTTAGATGGGGCAATATACATCCTGAATTGCAAATTTACACAGGGTACTATCATGAACAAAAAATGTGAGTTGAAGATCAATACTGAATTCATTGGTGAAAATTTGCATTGATGACAACTTTCCAGTGTAATATTTTTTGAGGGAACAAGATTACATATAGGCTATTAGAATGTAATGAAACTTATTTGATTTTATTTTACGAAACAAAGTTATATCAAATTTGCAATAGGTTAATTTAAGAGAAAATCAAACTAAGGATCAAATATTTGCATGCCAAATATAAATACAATCAATGAAATGCTTCAAAAGTTATTCAGCCAAAACCAATAATTTGACAGAATATTTGCTTAAAAGAGGCATATTCTCTTATCTGTTATAAGTTCAATCAGAGCACCTGGATAGTTTGACGAAAGAGGGTCAAAGAGATGCGACCGTTTTATGTTGATTGTAGTTAATTTGAAACGTGTAACATTTTTCATAGCATGCAAAAATATAACGACAATCACTGAAATCCTTAAAGCTATCATTACAGAAACCAATAATTTCACAGAAAATATGTTTAAAAAGGGTCATAACTCTTATCAATTATTAATTTTGATACTTACATGCAAAAGATAAAAACAATCAAAAGTTATACTACTGAAACCCATTATGATTTCAATCCAAATTGGATCAAAAAAGGGACATAACTATAAATAATAAGCTGATTGCAGCCAAAGTCAAACTTAAACTGTGTTTTGATATAACATATACATACATGCCAAATATAAACAAGTTATTGATATCCTTCAAAAGTTATCATATAGAAACCAATTGTGTAAGGACAGATGGACAGACATGCGACCAAAATGGAATAAGAAACCATTTCTTTTAATTCACTTTGTTTCATCTTATAAAGGGCCATTGTGGCCTTTTATTCTATTGAATGATTTCTGTTGTTATCTTTGTACTATTTACAGTAAGGTGGCCACCTATTTATTTTTGGTAGTGCAGACAGACAGATAGACAGACAGAGTCTGATGATTGCCGTTTCATAAAATGTTCTGAAGATCTTTAGGGTCCCGAAGTTCATGGACTGTATGAAACTAACCAAAAATATTTTCATATTTAAGCTATTTTACTTTAACAGTCTGTGCATACGTCTGCACAAAGAGAGAAAATTATTATCATCAAATGTGTAAGATTAAAGGCCAAAACTGACAAAACTTTAATATAACATGACATAACAAATGCATGATCATAATTAATTTCCCATGCAGAGGCCTAAATTTACCATTGGAAGTTATTTGAATTTTAACCTCCCAGTTTCAATTTTTATAATAACAAGAGTATTGTTTACTAACGTTCTCAGATGTTTACAAACATGTAATAAAAAACGTCCCTTACTTCTGCTTTTACACTGCTAAACCTTGTTTTTTTTTTTACCTTGACATTGAAGGATATAAACTATAAACTCTTGATGTAACTATATGGACCTGTAAACCTGATACTTACTGACCTGTTATATTTTATACAAAAACTTAACACCAATGGTGTTTTTCTTTTTGTTCTTTTTTACATTAGATTAATATCAAATCCAGTATTTTACCATAATCTGTCAATTTGGCAATGTTGCATAAAGTTAACCAATAGAAATTCTTCAAAGCATGTTAAATGATAGCCACAGGTAAAACATACATGTCTTATATCATAAAACTTATACCTCAATATATTTGTTCAACAAAATAAACATAGTAGCAAATAAAGTTAAAATTTCCCTCAAGGAAAATTAAACACTTAGACTGCATTTGAAATTGCCTCAGTGATATTTATAAAATTAGATAGTATTTCATGCAGTATTGATTGGTAGTTATTATTTTCTGTTTAGGAAAACCAACATGTTTATAACCTATATCTGACGCATGTTTACTATTATTGTTGACAATAAAGTTGGCTGGGGACTGTCTCAAAACACACTTCACATGACCTCTGTCTTCTACAGCTATGATTATGTTGGTATAACCTCAGTATAAATAAAAATTTATATCAAGGACTTGTACATAAATTTTCCTCTATTTAAACACAGGTGCACACAATTTTATTAGCTGAACACTTCAATTTTAGTTTGAATATTTAGATAATCTATGCCAACTCTTTCACAATCAGCCAAATTAAGTTTATTTATACAAAAAAAACCCACTAATTTACTGACATGGCAGTACAGGAAATATTTTTTCTCGAGTTTTAAACAATTTGATGTAGGTCTATACTTATAACTTTAGTGCAAATTTTTAATCATTTGCTAACTATCTTTCCAGATTTATTGTTTCTATTGTGCAAAATTACCCTAAATATACTCTTTATCACTCAAATAGGGCTAAAAATTGCACCAAAATTGCACTGATTTTCAACTGTGTACAGTATTTCATTGTTGCCTGTTTTAAAAGCCCATGTTGATCTATGTACGATTTCCAAAATTTTATGTTTAATGCCTTATGACCCTCAGTCACATTTAGGCAGTAATATAAATTTGTGATCATGTTTTTCTGAACAAACTTTGCTTTCTTATTCAGCATTCCAAACTTGCAAGTGTATGTACAGTAGTTGGACCATCTTAACAATCAAGAATAAAAAGAAACCATTTGAGTGTTTTTTTCTTCAGTTACTTGATCATACATGTTGATACAACTATAAAACAATGCAACGGCAATACATCTTGCCAGTTTAAACCTTCACAAAAAGAAAATATGAATTTTTAACAATTTTTCATGATATTCTTTTAATGTTTTATCTCGCGTGTCTTTAGATTCTTGCGTTATTGAACAAATCTTCAGTTTTAAAACTTTTCCATGCTTGCAGCAAACAATTCTACCTATGGGCACCAGAGCAGATATCAAAGATATGCCAGCTCATTTCTGTTATCTTATAATGATCTGCAATATGATCTGTAATGTTTGCTATCTGGTTGGTTATATTTAGACATTTTACCTAAAACTGATACATGGATATCCATGAGGTATTCAGCATGGAAAGGGTTACTGGGATTTCGGATATTTGTTTTACAAGGTAGCTTTAATTATGGTTATACACCATACAGTCTAGAGTACTTCTCTTCTTATAATAGATCCATCAATGTGCATAGATGTCTGTCAAACACTTAATTTGATCAAACAGTAGATTGGTTAGATAAACATTTCAAACAAACAGTACACTTTTATTTTAGCACACATTCAATTGAAAACAAACAGGGCACATTCATTTTTCATTTTTTTTTTATTTGAAATAGAGCAGTTGAATTTTCAGTAAGTGTGAACACATTCTATATAATTATTTACTATTCAGAAAGGCCAGTCTGTATTACATTGTTCCCCCACACCTTTTCTTCCTGTTGTCCGAATAAAAAACTTGTTTCTACAGATGTCTCATATTTTAAGAATTTTGTTAAAGTTTGTTTTTCATCTATGTCTTCTTCTTTGTTCAATATAACATGCATGACAAACAAAATTAATCCCCGCAAAATAATTTTTTTACGGCTCTTAAACAAGTTTATTTAATTTAGTTATTGACGAACCTGGACAATAAATTTACAAAACACTCTACGGTATCAACTGAGTGAGCAACTCTGCTATGAAAACCTTCATCTAAATATCTTACACATTACACTGTAATACAGCCCTGGACTTCCTAATACAAACAATACATCATATCTTTTTTACTAAGTGAATATATATCAACAAGTGTATACATCAGACCAATGACCAAGCTTAAAAACGATTAAATGTTTTCACCACAAAACATAATAAATTTGTTTTTGATATATCTCTTGTAAGGTTCGATCTGAAACATTGCTATCCAAGCTGGATTTTAAAATGTTTCAACAAACTTGTTCAAAGTCATTATGAGGACACACAGTTGTTACCAAATAGGATTCAAACCCACTCTTCCTCTATGACGAGACCTTGACCAGTAGGCTATCTACTCCCCTTTCACTTTTGACTTATTTAAAATTTCAAACATTTTTTTTTTATCCTTACAAAAATCAAATTTAATGCATAACAATGCGTAACAAGAAAACATGTCTTAAAACTTACATGAAAATCTTTAATAACAGATATAACTGTAGATAGCATAATGTAATACTGAGATTTCAACAACAGCCCTATACCTTTGTTTCAAACGATAAAAAAGAAAAGAAAAATGATGTAAGAAGATTATCATTCCAATAGGTTAATAAACATGCTTTAGGTCTTTCAAAGACTCAAACCAGTACCATTTAAGTCTTTCTAATTTTAGTATAAAAAAGACCATGTACTTTACCCCCAACCAATATTATGGCATGCCCCAAGCCCCTAACAGTTCACCTAGCAATCCTACCTCCTTTAGTCCGGAACTGCAGTGAGGTGTTTTGAAACAGCTTTCCTCATTTAACCAAATCAAATGACTAGATGTTTGAAAATTTAGCAGAGAATATTATTATCAGACCTCATGTGATCTATTTACTGTAGTATTATTTTCTATGTCAAGAGGGTAGCAGTCTGTATTGTCACATGGCAACATGACATTTCCTACCTGCTGACATTACAAAATAACCCTTATATGCATATACCAGGTTCTTTTTATTTTAGTTATTTTTTGAAATGTCTATCTTGAACCTTGATATGTTTGTTATAATAAAATAAATATCACATCCCACTGAGAGTGATACAACAGAATGTTCACATTTGACAATGTCAACAGAGGCTTTGTTCTCTTGTCCCCGTTCTATCACTCTCTCTATGATAAGATATTTATATTATTATATAGATAATCAAAAATAAAGTTCAAATGGAATGGTAAAGAAATGTTAAATAGATAGTAAATAGATAAAAAAAACTCCAAAAATACTCATATTTTCTGCTAATAAAAAATGAGAGGTAAAAATCATAAGTAAAAAAAAGATTAAGCAAGATGAGTGAAGACCAACACAAGAAATGGGTGTGCTAATAAATAAATGCAAAATGTAAATGTTATATAGACCACACATGCTCATAGAAAAATGAAGCTTTCAAAAAAATTACATTTTATGCAGTGTTTCAATCCTGGAAAAAATATTCTATTTGTAAGTTGAGTGATACAATTCTATTCTAATTCAATATGGTTGTTAAGTAGATTAATATAAAACCTTTCTATATCAATTCTATAAGAAGTGGGTTATTTTCATACCACACTTGAAAAGCTCATATTAAAACACCTTTCTTAATTCTGTTACATAACTACAAAACAACTCAGAAAAGCTAATTATGTTTTAAGAAGAAAATAAGAGAAAATTGGAAAATGTAAGTGATAAAGTGATAAACTGCAACTATTGTAAAAGGGTAGTAGTTATTCCAAAACATTAAATCTATTATAAAAATCTTATAATCATGACTAACCATCGTGTTTCCTGCACTTTATGCTTTACAAACTTTTGATAAATCAATTCAAGTTGTAAGGCTTAAGCAATTCATATCTCTTATAGCATGCAAGATCTCTTCTTATTTTAGACATAATACAGAAACAACACCCCCCCCCCCCTCCTTAACCAACAATGATACTAAAGTCATGGAAAACTGGGATGAATAAATCACTTAAAATACATAATTTAAAATCAATATTGCTTTTTACCAAGTCAATGTACGTCTCGTTTAATCAATTTCAGGGACTTTACTTTCATGATTCTGATAAAATAACAGTACATCAGTGATTGAATATATCTACAAAATACATTACATAATTCACTAAATCAAGATATTATTGTTTAATTTTTCAATAAAGAAAATAGCACTTCAAAATTCATTAACATAACAAAACATGACAGCACTTTTTTCACATCAGAAATTTGTTAAATGTTCATTGTACAATATGTAAAACTGGTAACAAAAATTAAAAACATTAACATACAAGAGAATGTAAATTTTACAAAACCTAATATATTAGATGCCATTCACACTAATCTCACCAAGTGAATTATCCGTCCACTTCTTTACACATTTTGTTTTCACCTCAATTACACAAAAATCTATGTACATCGTTATATTGACAAGCTGCACCTTCTACCAACATGATTTCCAAGTTTATATTTTTTCTACTATAGTTTTGAAAGTCAGGTATCTTCCTGCTGCAGATACAATGCCCAAATATGTTCAAACCAATCATGTCGGACACTCAAGTCACATGACATACCGTGTGACCATTCCAAGGCAGCAATTTTGAAAGAGGTCAATCACAGAATTGCTGGTTTAATTCTTCCTCCATCACCCTCAGAAACAAAACGTTTTCTGCCCCTAAAAAATTAAAAGATTTTTCAAATTAAGGGTATTTCAATTATATATCATATAAGTATCATAAATTGTGTTAAAAGTATCTATCTTAAAACAATCTAGTTAAAAGTATATATCTTAAAACAATCTGTCCTAAAACCATTTTTGTCTTCAATGTCAAAATGACAGTAACATAATAATAATTGAAACATGGTATAAATCAATGTATTTCATGTTAAACAGTACTTTTTAAGCAACCTGGGCCAAAACACCATTTTTGGGGAAGGGGCCTCAGCCTTTTTCTTGGGAAAAATATGCTTGATTTTGGCATACTTTGGGAAAAGAGGTCTCAAATTTAACACAAACTTTTAACAAGGTCTTCAATATAGGAAAGCAAAAACCACTGGGAAATACTTATAAGGCAGTAAAAGACCTTAATTCAACACCATCATTTAATTTTGTTCTAAATTCTATGGGAAATTTCAAAAGACTGGGGAATTTTGAGGACCAAATTGGGGAAAAAAAGAGGCTGGTTTGGTTGTGGAAGAGCCTATATTCGGCCTCTACAAAGAAGGATTTTTTGGCCCTGGCAACACAATGTTAAACTTTGTTATCAAATCAAGTCTGAGTAAAAGTTGGTAAACACTGAAATAGCCTCTTTAAATATGTTGACAATAACATTTTTTTTATCAAGTTGTCTGTTTGCAGAGGTGTTACGAAACAACCACATTATATTGTTCAAGTTAATATAAACTGAAAATACATCTCAGATGTTGCAATTCAATTACAGTATTCAAAAATGCCTTTACATCACTTTTGTATAACAAAGATTGTCATGTATTTAAGCAAAAGAATTAACAAACTGCTTGCGGGCAAAATATATACAAAGATGAATTTAGGTAAGCTAGTTCTTATCTAAAGCTAAACCTGCTGTCAGGTGGTTTTGTTAATGATTTTGCCCAGCCTTGACTAAAGACTAGCCATTTTAAGGGATTTCATTATCAAGATCCCAAAATTGAGCTACTAACAGTTTCAAAGCCTCAGGTCAGACTTTACAGATGTGCAGGCTGGGCTGGCTCTATTAGTAGCAGCAAAGACTTATTCCAGTGATTCACGAGTTAATAATGCCTCATTTATATACTTTCTAGGTAAAGCATGATTTAAAGGGAATTTAAAATCAAAATACATGAATTATATGCTGCCAAAGTTCAGAGTCTGGTCAAATAACTCAGAAAGAACTGAATAGCTCCATCCTAGTGTCTCAAGTTTCTCTTGCCACTTGAGATCAGAAGTTAAAATTTATTGTTGAAATGAACCTACCCCTTCGGAAGATCTCTGTATGTTGGTGGGGACATAACTCCGTCTCGGTGACACATTTCACCAAATCTTTCTAGTATCACATAAGCATTCGGGACGTCTAAGTTGATATCTGGCATGTTATCAAACACTCTCTTGAATCCCTGAAACAGAAAAACTATTAATGATCAACAGTTTTCTAGATTATGTGAATAAGTTTACAAAACCACTTCCCACTTACATTTTCTAAACAGGCAACACTACAAATTTCACCATTTTTCAAAATGATGATACAACGGCTTTTTTACAAAACAGCAATAACACATCAAAGTAAAAATTTCTTTATCTACCAGACACAACAAAACATTTTTCATGGAGACTTCATCTCTGTGATATTAGATTTTCATTCATTTACAGAAAATGTTGTGCAAGTTTTTTAATCTTCTTACTCTTACCCTCTCATCATGGAGAAGAAAAAAAAATTTGCCTTAAATGACATTAAACATTTTTCACTACAAAAGAATAAGTAGAATTGTGAATAAGAAACAAATATAGTGATTAAATATAACTTGAATATTTTTTTTTTTGGTATATCCTCTGTAATTTGATAGTTGAAACAACCTTGTAATGTCATCAACAATAATTTTTATCTGCTAACATGAAATATGAATACCTGAGACATTTGTTCGGGAGTGATGTAACAGGCTTCGCTGAGCGACTGTAAAAATTTCACCATTCTTTCGGCTGATCTTTCTGTACCATCCTCAATCACCATCACTGTTGCCTGTTTTATATCAAACAATTTATTAACAAGTCAATTAATACCAATAATTGCAACTATCTGAAGTAAAAAGTTATTTAAGTAGCAGTGTATTTAACCCCTTGACACCATAATTGACTTGACACCATAATTGACTTGACTTGACACCATAATTGAAGGCAAAAGCAAGAAAATATGTAGAACTACCAAGCCTTTTCCTAGTCAAGTTTACTGGAAAATAAATTATCACATGTAAAAATACTTCATCACAAGTAAAAGGTCAATGATGACACAAAATTCAAACTCACGTCATTGAGAAGGACAAGAAATTATTAGTTTGTTGCCTTAACCGCTTAGCTTACTGGTGGCAAAACTGGTGGCAAAGTAATTCAACCCATGAGACCAGTTCGCTTTTTCATTGTTTCTGTATTTTGAAATTTTTGGGTTTGTCCAGATTGAAACATAGACAAGACCATTTAAAATATTTAGTGGTAAGAGTTATGCATTTGAGCTTGTTTGTGTTAAAATGTAATATGGCAACATTCGAGATTTACAGGTATTTAGCGTAAGTGTATATGCAATTCTGCAAAACATTTGTACAACCACCAATTTCACATTTCCCATATAGAACATCATAGAACAGCATTCAAACCCCTATCAGTGGGGTTTGGGGGTGGGGGAAGTGAGCAACCGTACCCACTTTGAACACAGACAACCATTAGAATAGTATTACCTCATAGACTAGTTCATGATGAAAGTGAGGTACTTCTAATTCTTGCAAACATCTTGTTGCCTCCTTCACGTCACTTGATGACAAGTATTCCTTCAGTAACAACACCATCTACAAAATATGAACAAAACAACAATAAGAGATTATGATGTTCAACATTTTTCCTCAGATGGTTAATGTGTATTCTGTCACAGACTTTATCCTTTAAACCTTTGCCACTTAATTTGATCAAGATATAATGAAGTTTTATTATGCAACAATTTGTTTGTATGTGGCTCTACAATGTCCTTTATACTGCCCAAATGATAATACAAGTAAGTAAATCTCACAATTTTAATAAGTGTTACCATTGGCCATTTGAAACTATTCCACTTTGCATGTCTTATTTTTGACTAATTTTCAGTCATTCAAATCTGCTTTACAGCTTATGATGACTATGTCCAGATCATTTTCCTTTGTTGAATATACACTAGTTTACCTGTTTGATTAAATATTTGACAGGTCTGATTCCACCCCCTGTTCCCCAGATGTTGTCCAATCGTACAATGCCATGTTTCTGACTAAGTAAAAGCTCCGCCTTTTCTAGTGCCTCTTGTTTAGCCTCATTGTCCACAAAACCTTTGTAAGTCTGGATATATTTCGGTGGTAAACAGTCATCAGCAACAGCTCTCGCAAGGAACATGCCCATTACCTACAACACAATATTGATCTCTATTTAAGTGCATGGAGTCCAACACTGGGTTTTTAGTCCAATCATCACAGCAGAAGCTATGAGGCAACATTCCAGCTTTACTGGTAAATGCAGACCAAAGAATTATTTATGGCAAATGCTGCCACATACATGCAACCATCCAACTGCTATGAGCTAGCTTGTTGTTTTTTCACATATAGGCTTAGTTAATTAAATCTAGCTCTTTGGGTTTTTTGAAAGAGGATTTTTTAAGTTTTTACTATACACATATAAGGAAAATCAATGACAACTTTGGCAGGGCCCAATTTTGACCCCAGGGCTTTCATTTGAACAAACTTGGTAGACACTGACTAGACAATGTTTCATGCCAAATATTTAAGCTCTAGCTCTTTAGGTTTTTTAAAATAAGATTTTTTAAGTTTTTTCTTTCGGTTGCCATGGCAACCAGAGTTCTGCATGAAATTATATTCTTTGAACAATTTTTACCAAAGGAACATTCCTGTGAAGTCTGGATGAAATTGGCTCAGTGGTTTATGAGGAGATGTCGTTTAAAGTAAAAGTTTATGGACAGATGCCGGACAGCCTCAAAGTTTGGTATTTAATTGGCAACTCTTTTGTTCTCCCTTTTGTTCTTTTAGCCATGTAAGAGAAAAAATAGCCACATTAGAGCTTACTGAATAAATAGCATCAAAGGAAATTTACTGTTATATATTGTTCCCATAGCCACATAAGTATCTATACGTTTGTACAGACGGACGGATGGACACCAGACAAAAAGTGGTCACAAAAACTCACCATGTCACTTTGTGACAGGTGAGCTAAAAAGTTTACATCAAGTATCCAAACATTTTCTTAAAGGAAACTAAAATGTCAAATCTTCCCTATCAAATAGTTACAAATTTGAACATAAATATTATATTTAGTTTTTTTTTTCATACAAATTACAAATGTACAATCAATCAGTCATGCTAATTTGCATGCAAACTACTAAGTCAAACTTCAAGAGTTTAAATTTAACATCTTTTATTGAACTTTATTTTTCACAAAGCATACATTCACTATTATGTACTTAGGAGTAAACACCCAACAACTGCAGTGTTGAATACTGACTAATATCTTTGAAATAGTCATAAGTGTTTCATGATTTTTCTCTCATCTTTCCATTATTATGATCATCAAGATCTCTTTAGAAAATCTAACATTAATAAATTCATATCACTGGTCAACCTTGTACACTTTCTGTGTAAAATAATTTCATTGAAATGGTATAATTTATTATAAAGTTTTTTGAAAATGCCAAGTTTGTTTGTTTGTTTTGGCTTTTACGTCACATAGACACAGTATAGATCATATCCCGATGTTCCAGCTTTACTGGTGGAGGAAGACCTCAGGTGCCCTTCCGTGCATAATTTCAGACACGAACGGGTACCTGAGTAGAACCACTGACGTTCCACATGCTAGCCGGATAGCTTCCTCACATGAAAGAATCCAAAGTCCCTGTCTGGATTCGAACCCACAGAGGTGAGGGGCAAGTGGTTTGAAGTCAATGACCTTAACCACTTGGCCACGGACGCCCCTTAAAATGCCAAGTATAAAAAGTTTAAAGAAAGAAATTTTAAGGTTTTTACCTTTGGAGCTTCTGGTGAGTCAATAACAAGATCTGCCAGTATGTTGAGCAAATTATCAAAACCTTTCTGTATATCTTTTGCCACTATCACTTTACTATACAAGTCTGAGATCAGAATGGATACAAGTTCACGGTGACAGGCCTTACGATCCAACGCTAAACTCACAGCTAACTCGACTATCCGTGGCTTCATCTTAGATATGTTTAATTCCTCTAAACTTGTCTGAAAAAAAAGTGATGTTTAAAGTTTATTAATTGAGCTTCAAGAACCCTGTTATGCAACCTTTGTTATGATAAATTTATACAAAGTCAAATTGATCAATCACATGCTGTTCTTTGTGTGCATGTTTTTTTTCCAAATATTCAACAAAATATGAAAATTTGACATTACATATTTTCGTATCATTTAATCAAATTCTTTGTTTAAATCTCTACAGTAAAATCTTCCAGCTGTGAAAAAAGCACTTTAAATGAAAACCTTGTTAAATATGAACTGTAAACTATGAAGAACTTCCAGAAAAGCTTACCTCAACTTCTTTTGTTATGCTGTGATCAAAATATTCAAGGAGAATAGGAGTTACAATACGGTCAAACTCGTCTGCTGTTACCACAGGTTCTATCTTTTCCACCACATAATCTCCCTATATCAAAGACACAAAAAATTAAATCTTCATGTTTAGGTGACTACCAAATCAGGTAAATTTGGTGCACATAATTATGGAGTATCTTCACATTTAAGTAGCATTATAAGGACTATACTATTTCCTTCACATTTTTTTATGTGCTACAAAATAAAATTCATGTTTGTAGGTTGTTTTTTCTTGAAATCGCACAGATCTCTAATTATGTTTTTATTATAAACAAGTTCAAAGAACACCAGCCCATTTACATGGAATTGATAAAACTTGGTTAGTAACCGTTAAATGATTGCAGACATGGGGAAACGAGATGACAACGATGGTATGATACAGACCTGGGGTAATCATCAACTGTAATCATTGATTTTGTAATTGATTACATGATTCTCTGTAATCATCATGTAATTGATTACCTTGCCCAAAACTGATTACATTAATTGTAATTAATCAATTACAGCTTAAATTCAGTCAGTAATTATGATTACATTTTGATTGACATTGATTACTTTCAGATTTAAAAGGAAACTATTTAAGTTCAAAGGATGCCTTTATTTTAAATTATACAGTTTAACTTTTGTTTTTTAGTTATACAGTAAAAATCCTCAATTAGACTGATAAAAATGAACATTCTTATCATTGCTTACATACTTTAAGACCATGGTCTACTTTAGTCATTTTGTATGAAATTAAATGAACAATATGTTTATTTATATGTATCTACAAATACATTATAAAAGAAACTATCAAAGAATGCTTTGATATTTAATCTGATAAAAGGAAAACCTATTTCTGGAGAAATTTAACGTTAATTTTACAGTATCACTTATTATATGATGTACATAAATCAAATGAAAATTTAAATTTTCAAAAAAATAAATGTGCTGAAAGCAACAATGTACCACTCTAAAATTGACCTTCTCACCTAATTTCATACAATAACCCAATAACAGTTTTTCACACCTTGTGAAATCAAGTGTCATGCTAAAGAGCATTCAAGCAGATCATAACAAATTTAAGATCTAGATAGGTGTTGACTTCTGAATATCAGAGGTCTCAATAGTCACATTAAAATTAAAACAAAAAATTGGACTGGCTAATAATGGTGGTCTTAAAAGTGAATAAGCAGGGGGTTAAATCTGGATCACGAAACCATTGACTTAAAGAATATTTTAAAGATGGTCTTAATAGCAGGGTGGTCTTAATTCTGGGGTGGTTTAATGTACATTCAATGTAATCAATTATCAATCAATTACTCTCTTAAAAGTAATTGTAATTCAATTGATTACAGAGGCAAATGTGAGTAATCAATCTTAATCAATTACAATAAAATCTGAAAGTAATTGTAATTTAATCAATTACTGATCAATGTAATCATCCCCAGGTCTGGTATGATAATAGTCGCGCTTGTTTATTGTTTTCATTCGAGTTATGTTTCTTTCTTCAGTCTTTCAAAAAATACGTTTGTCCTTATATTCCTGGAAGATATTGTTAGTGTATTGCGATACCTTCCCGCTGTATCGATACATCGGGAGGTGAAATATATATTGCATCGCAATATATTGGAATTTTTAATTTCATTACGATGCATACATCGGGGACAAGAAAGATCGCGATGAATCGTTACACCTCTACTTCTAACAAGTTTGCTTGTCACCTTTACCTCTTATTTATCATAAAATATTTACATTCCACTTAAAATGTTATTTTTTCACAACTAATGATCTACATGTAGGAGTCACTTATTTTCTGGTAGAGCTTTAATTTTAAAGAAAACTTAAAAATCATATTACAAACCTGACTGTCAGAGTCATAGTTTGGATCATTGGCATCTCTACAGCTTCCATCAACAAACAATTCATCCCCAGGAGCTCCCCATGTCCCTTTGCCACCAGCACCTCCTATCAAGCAAACATTATTTTAATATTATCATAACTTGTGTAAAAGAAATTGCAATTTTATAACAGGCAACTACAATTAGAGAACCCATGGCATGTTTGAAAAAAAACAACAAAATGTTTTGAAAGTGGAATATCTCAAGATAGTGACAAAATGGTGGAAACCTAGTTGTCCCAGATCAGTCGTCATCAAAGATGGATATATTTATCAAACATATTTAGATCTATAGGTTCTTTATTCCCAAAATATGCAATTTTCAAAAATGTATCCATTAACTAAAGTTCAGAATTTTATTCTGTATCTGCTTCATACAATATGGAGTTCAGTAACATTCAGATTTTCAAAATTATTATCCATAAGTAGGTCAGACTTGAGAAAAATATTTACACTCTCACAAAATGCTAACCTTGAGATGACCCCTGCTAAGATTTCATGAGGTCAGCTGACTTAATTATTTTGTAAGCCATCATAAATAAGGTCAATCTGTACAGTATCTCTCTCTGAATCACATATTTCTATGAAAATGTAATTAAGGCCGAAAAATTGTCTCAGGCCAGGTATTATAAACGCAATTAGTTCATCGACTCCTCTAATATCGAAAGTAGGTCAAACACTCGTGAACACAACCAATTTAAAAACACGATTTTATTGAACAAAATCAAAGTAGCAGTGTTTCACTATATGCTGACTGAATATGTATTTGCAAACCTTTATATTCTAAGAATGTTCATGTAATGACAAGATACCCTAAAACAAAATTTCACCTTTCTTTGGATCTCCTCTGCCTCGGCCATCTCGGGATTTTCTGCTATTTTTCGCTACTGGAAGACGCTCTGTTTGAGCATTATTTTGAGTTGCATCCCCTCCAGAGTTGGTCCTTTGGGTTCTTTTAGCTTTTCTTATGAGTCTTATTGGTTTTGCAGGGTCCTCTAGAGAACTCATCGGATCAACGTCGCCAGAAATCGCCATCTCTTCTTGTTCATCTACGTCGCCATTTTGAAGAGCAATTTCGCCATTCTCCATTGCTAGTGCCATTTTATAGAAACGAACAACCTACCACACAAAACAGACCCCTAAAGAAGAATATGAATTGCTGATGAACAATTTTACACTGTCTTTTTTAGATGACTTTGCTTTAATTAGAAAATATTTGATATTTACTCGGTTTGCGTACACAGCTTTGTTGGTTGTTTACGTCCTCTGCATAAAATATATCACGTGACGAAATTATTACCGTTGATTGGCTGATAAAATGTGAAATTTCCCGGGGCTCTAATGTTTACATCGATCATTCGGGTTCATTCTGACTTTGAATTTTCGGAATCTTTGATGCACGTGAAACGTGCATTATGATGAATGTATTTAAATGACTGTCTGGTAACACAATTGTTATAAAGATTACATTGTGACAATTATCAACGAGTTTGGTAAAATTCAAAATGAAATAACTCAATTGTCTAATTGTATTAATTAGTGTCTAGGCCTAGAATTTATTTAAAATCAAAGGGCTGCAAGCTCTGTGGTATTTTCTGATCTTTGCAATCTAAATCATACTGACTATCTGTATATATTTTCCTGTATAAGTTTATTTTTATATACTATAATTCATCTTACGCAGCGACTGCGTATAGATTTTTTTCTGTAACAGTTTGAGATTGATACATACATGTATTGAATTTTGCATGACTAGAGTTGCATCAAAAAATCATTTTTCATTTTTTTATGACAGCCACCCTTTATCCTTGCATATCGTGGCTACTTTCTTAAAAAAGACACTTCAAAAAAAAAAAAGTTGCCTGGACTAGGATTTTGAACATATGGCCTCTCACACCCTAAACGAGCGCGTTACCTCTGCACCACGGTGAAGTAATACGTATGTAGCTTGAATAAAAACAAATGCATTGTGATTCTAAATTGAGAATTTCCATTTCGTGTTTGTCATCCTTATTAATTTCGAGGTATTTTGTTCATGATAAACCTGTGAAAATAATTTAGCGAAAATCTATACCGACATGTATATATTCCACTACTCGACAGTGTACTACGCTCTGGAGTATTCGGTAATCGACATAGCTAAAAATAGCATTTTCATTGATTAAGCTTTACGGAACTAGCCGAACATTTTTCATTGGGTAAAAAAGATATTCATCCGCGAAATTTGTGATTGCAACCTCATATTTCTATTGAGTAATCTAAACTTTTAATGCACTGAAATTCGTTTAATGCCTACATTAAAAATTATTCTTTCTTTTAAATTGCTGGTTTTTAAGCAGTTTTGAGTGAGAACTACTTTGCATTGTTAGGGCTGTTAGAAATTTTGTGTTAGACCGTGGATGTTAGCTTTGTATTTACTGATCTTGCGATCACAAAATACAAAAACCATTCAGTATTGAAATAGATCTAACTGTAAGAATATGCGAATCCAACTTTTCAAAGAGTTTTAAATCTGTTAAGGTAGATCTCTTCTGTAATTTTATTTCAAAAATAGGGGTCTACTTTAGAGACTGACAACCTGCAAAGTTGGCGACGGACTGGATTTTTTTCCCATTTCTGGTGGTTGAAATGCATCATTGTTGAAAAGTTTACCGCCTCTTCTTGTAGAGATATATAGGATTGACATACATACAATGTACATGGATAATACACGTAGAATAGAATTAAAATTGCATAGTAGACAGTCCCCCCTCCAAAATGACCAAAAGGGGGAGTTGAAGATATTTTTAATTTTAACCCCCCCTCCAAAAGTTTTGGGGTTTTTTCCCACCCAAAAAAAGGGAAAAAAAAATGAAAACATAACTGAAATCTATTTTCAACACAAAAAACATTAAAATAGATGGGGGTCCAATTGGGAAATCTTTTTATTTTCGGGTTTTAAAAAACCTAGACGGGGAATTTTGTCAAAAAAACCTTACATGGGATGTCAACATAAACGGGACACCAAAGGGAAAGAAAATTTAAAAACCCTTTAAAGGTTTCCCTATCCCCATAGAAGAATATTGAAAACCCCTCCCCCAAACTTTAACCCACCCCCTGTTTTTATGGGTTATTCACAAACTCAGACAAATTAAAAATTTCCCTCCTTTTTTCCCCAAACGGAACCAGCCATAACTGGCATTGAACATGTCTCACCTTCCAATCTCCACGCAGTGTTCTCTTTAACCCATTACGCGATATACACGCCTTTTAACGCCTTTTTCACCCCCCCCCCTTTTTGTTGTCTCAAATGGTGAAAAAATGCCTTATTTAGGCCCCAACACTTGTTTTTGTTTGAGAAATGTTGTTAAAAAGTGGCCACTTTTTCGGCGCGGCCCCAACCAAAAGATACATTAGGGAGTTGCCAGAAGGGGGGGGGGGGGTTGAAGGGGGCGGAGTCCCCCTCGCCGCCAAGAAAATTTTGGACTTGTGAGAGGCTATAAATGACCCCAGATTGATCATAAGGTAACGTGTAACCAACGGTGGAAAGCATCTGACTCTATCTCAATCCATTGAGAAGTTGCAGCACTTTGAAATCAATTTTGATGGAAAAAAAATCAACGCAAAATAGTGATTTTTGGCAATTTAGCGTATTTTAATACACCTGTTAAAATCGATTAATTCTTGTGAATGATAAAGTTTTTATTTGAATCGAGTTGTTCTCTGGTTATATCAGCTTATCTCGTTGGTCAACGGTTTATTTTTTAGATTTTCTGATTGGATTAATTCAAATTTCTGTTATGGAATTTGATAGGTTGTTTAATTACCTATATATAGGTTATTTTGCTTTTGCTCGCCATTCTGTTACTTATTTTGTAGTCGAGATCACGTTCTAGTCTTTTTTGCCCACCCACCCTAGCCCATTTGGTTTAGCAATAAGTTTTTATTGCATTCACAGACATTTGGGGTTTGGAGCTCAAAACGCCTTTAAAATCCAAATAAAATGCATATTTGTCAATCCCAGCACATGTACTGATCATATATATCAAAAAAAACTTAATAAAAGCCGTTTTGAAAAAATTTCATATTTCAACATCTATAATAATACATTACATATAGAAGGTCACGTGATTTCAAGTGTAAACAGATATTTTTGGCGGAGAAAAAAATATTTTGAAAATGTGAAATGTATATGGAATAAAATGATTTAATATGTTATATCTTTTAATGGATACTTAAGTGTTGAGTGTTAAAAATGCTCGATGGGTAGAAAACAAAAGAATAAGCGTAAAAAGAGTGATAACAGTGACAATAATGACAGTATATGTAAGGCGGGAAGATATGCAACTTCGCCAGAGCAGGTTTGTGTCAGTAGTATTCTAAAAACGGCAAATTCTGTGCTATTTAATGACAGTAGTGATACAGAAGATAGTTTAAATCAAAGTAGAGACAGTGTGATAAATGAAAAATCGTCAATTAACGGAAATATGGCAACAGTGCATACCCCACCCACTAATACGGGACATGATATAAATGCTATTGGTGAAACATGTTCGCCCACAAATGCAGATTTGTTAATTTATTTGAAAAAGATAGATGAAAAAATTTGTAAAATGGAAAAAAAGTTAGATAAACTAGATGTTCTGGAGCAAAAAGTAAATAATTTTGAAAAAGAAATAAACAAAGTGTGGACAAATATCTGTTACAGTGGCACTCTACCCAAAGGTCATTCTCACGGTTAGTACTTTTCACTAGTCACTATTTGTACATGTACATGTAGTTTTGCATGCTTTTTTCATGCCTTTTCTGTATGCTGGACTCTCTCTTCTCTCTTGGACTCCGACGTGTACACACACCCTCTTTCGAGTAGAAGACTGTCAACTGTAGTTGATATTATATCAGGTAAGTGATATTATTGTCTACATTGTTTCATTTACTTGGTGCAAATCGTAACAATTGGCGCTGCGAGACTAAATTTGGTTTATTCTTGCGGGTTATTTTTTTATTTGTGATAAATTCTCAAGTAAATTTTGACAATTTTTTTGTTCATTTTGAAACTTTATATTTAATTTGTAAACCCCATTTTGACCATGTGGTAGCACATGTTTGAAATTTTTCTGGTAAAATTTGCATACCTATTATTACTATAGGCCTGCATTCTTGTTAGTGTATTTATTATTATTGATAAATACATTCATTTTTATAAGGTTTCTAATTATTTGTTTTTTGTTTTGAGTAGGTTAATTATTTGACATTACAGTGCTCCTTTATTTTAAGCCCTGTAACCCCCACTGCACATGCTCTCATAATTGTGTTAATTGTTAACACGTGCCATCATTCTTTTTCTTTAGGAAGTAAATAATATTTAGGTTTATACCATTTTAAGTGTTTACATTAACGTTAAACACTATTCTTTTGGTATTTCAATTAAGTTATTAGGTAATTTGACGCTAAATACTTATTTTCAGTTTACACTTAGTAAACTTTTTTCCTTTTTGTTGTTGTAGCACTTTGTTTTATACAGGTTCCACCCCCTATGCCATGTGCTTATAGTATTCATTAAATAATATTGTAAGCCTTTGTTTTATAAAGGGTAAACCCCATATGCCATGTGCTTATAGTATTCATTAATTAATATTGTAAGCCTTTGTTGATTTGTTTGCATTGTTGTAAACAATTTCATTTCATTTGTAGTATAAGGTTATATTTATATAACTTTTACAATAATTTACCTTAGTTTTTGTTCCCATATATATAAACATATATAAACATTTATAAACTTAGTTTCAATTGACAATGGGTAGTTTCCAAAGATTGCTCAACACAATGGACAAGGTGTCAGAGCAATTGGCTCTTTTGATAGCTAGAAGTGAGCCTGGCCAGACACCTTTGGCATACAGGCCACCAGGTCAAGTTAAGCAAAGCCAAGTAAGCCCCCCACCTGGTTTTAATAACGATCAATACACGGGCCGAGGCTTTGAACCATTACCAAAGGAAGTTGAGTACTCCAGCAGTACTCATAATGAGTCTGTCTACCCTGGACAGACCTCACCGAAATCTTTGACTGGTACCTGTACCCTACCACCACCCCCAGGATTTGAACCTTTATCAAAAGTAGTTGAGTATCCCAGCAGTACTCAAAAGTGAGACATCACCAAATTACTTGACTACAGGGTTTGAACCTCATGCTTCAAACTGTTTATGAGATAGACAATTTGACAGATGAACAGCTGGGATTCGAACCCTTGTCCGACAATTTGCAGGATGATATTGATGAGTTTTAGGTTTCATCAACAGCATTTGCCCCATAAATGACAGTAAAATCTGTGCTGAGTCTGCCCATGAACAGGGGACTCAAGTCCAAGAGCAAATGCAGACCAAGGAGTATCCGACATCCTCATTAACTAATGAGAGAACTTTTCAGTCCCATGATAATAAGAATAAGAAATCCTTGTTAACTTTACCTCTACCTCTACCTCAAGATAATCAATCTCATTTACTTGAGGTCTCTAATAGTGATGTTGGAGTGACCATACTTTCTTCACCTCCTTTTACCAAACTATTTTCACCTCCATTTTCTTTTGGTTACCTATATGGAGGCCCAAAAAAGGTTACATCTCATATCAATAGTGTAAGGTCACAGGTCATCAATTATAAAATATTCACTTCAAACATAAAATGTCTCATTTGTGGAAGTAAAGTTCAATTTGTTTACTTCTACCCTGATCCTGGAATCCTGAACAGATCTTAATTGGTGGTCAATGCCAAGGTTTGTGAGATAGATCAGCTAGTCTGTGCACTTTAGTTGGTCTGTCTGATAAACCTATCCTCTTGTGTGGGTAAAAATGGGACTAGTTAGCCCAGGCTGTGTACTTTAGTTAACTGGTTCCATTTTAGGTGCATTGTTGTGATACATTGGCCCAGGCTGTGTACTCTAGTCACTGTGTCATTGCAATGTATTCAGCTTTCATGTAATTGTCTGTTTAGTGACGTTTATATTCACTCAGATCTGCGACCCAGTCTGTGTACTTAAGTCAATGGTCTGTGCTGAATTTAATGTCTGTATTTGTCATTCATGTATTATGTATCTTTAGGTTGGATCTGCCCAGGCTGTGTACTTAAGTAGTGAAAACCTTAAGATGCATAATTTTTTTTTAATAAATTTTTCTAAGATTTTCTTTTTTTGATAAATTTTTCTTTTAGAATTAACAAACTTTGGTTATTTATGTGTGCATAAGGTAAAGCTTTTCCATATAAAAATAAGTCAATAGGTAAATTTATATTTAAAAAAAAAAAAAAAAAAAAAAGAGGATAAGAAAGTAAGAATATGTACTTAAAAGCCTAAAAGGCATTTCTTTTTGTCTTGTGTATCATGGTGCACGAGTCCTGCATATGCCTGCAGAGACTGCCAAAATTCAAAAACCTCTTAGGTGCAATTTTCTGAGTTTCACTCAGGGCATGGGAGATTCACTCTGGGGACAAACATGTCCATTTGGTTTTATATAGTCAATGGTTTTCTTCTGTTTATTGAAGTAACCTTGGCATGCGTTGTATGAGTGATCTCCTTTCCTATGTAGTGGAACAAGGGTAATGCACTCCAGAGACCCCACTATCTGTGAGGATGAATTAGTCTTCCTTAGAGGTTTTGACCATAGAGCAGGTTTAGAGCCCTTTAGGAGTATATCTTATTACCAGGTTACTTGTCCAGACAGAATTAGTCAATGCCTCCACTATACCGCATTGAAGAATTTAATCAGCTGTCTGGATACAACATGCAGGGAAAAACTTATACACCTGTATGACTACCGTCTCCCGGATGGCTCTGCACCTCCGAAAGGACATCCAGGGCTGGATGTGGTAATCACTGATTGCCATACTCACCTTGATGAGCTTTTTGGGAAATATGACCACCCACTAAGCTCACTGGAAATCTTGATGGATTCCCCGGTTAAGTTGCGGCATGTTATAGCCAATAATGTTTTTCTACTAAAATGCGGGACTGTAGGGACTCTTGTAATGGGCTAGCAGCCAAGCAAACCCTGTTGCTGTTTAGGGAGTTAAACTTAACTCATATGCCTGTTCAGCGACATTGTTTCATTGGCAGTTCTGAGGAATTTGTACAATGGAGTACTGTCCTTCCTAATTGCATGTTAAGTCTGTCCATGCGCTCCCTACAAGACCGGAATACGTGTGAAGCTTTAGTTCAACACGCTGATGCTAAAAGGTTACTCTTTGAGACAGATGCTCCCTATTTAGCTAAAGACCCTACAGAAGTTTATCAGGTTGCTAAAAAAGCATCACAACTTCTGAAAATCCCTTTGGAAGAATTTATATCTCAATGTTACCAAAATGCTTCCAAATTCTTCGGGTTACCTTCTTAAAATTATATTCACCAGTCTCAGTGAATATGACAGACTTTCTATCATCCAGTTACAAATATAATAATCTTAATTTGGTCACACCCTGTATATATCTTATATTAATAGTTATATATGGTTTTCATAGTAAATATTGGCTACACCCTATATATACAGTTGTTATTGAGCACTGTATGATGGTCAATGTAAAATAGTGGCACACCCTGTATCTACATAATATATATGTTGGCTATATTTTTCATATATATGGTTTTGGTCCACTTCATGTGCATGCCTTTGTTTTGTTGGTGCATTGCAGAAGTTCCTGTACTTCATTAATGCTTGGGTAAGTTGAAACCTTGCAGAGGTCCCAGCTTGCACGCTTTTGACACTGCATTGTTTTAACACAAAATTTACAATTCCTTTATTTGTTCACCCCAGTTTGCACACTCTTGGTGAACATGTTTGGGAATTTCCATTCTATTTTTCTAATCAAAGCCATTTTTATTTCAAAAATTATGTTATAACATTGTTGGGATTTTTTCTGGAGGAATGTACTACTGTAATAAAAATTCCCTCTTACTACTTATCCAAATTCTATATATTAAAATTACTGTATTTGGTATGATACTGTTAACAAACCTTTATATTTTTTACGGAGTCATCAACATGTAGTAAGTAATTGCGTGTATCATACTTTGTAGTTTAGTTATCCTAGTTACTCAGAGTTCAAACAATGCTAAAACTGAAAATTCCAATTAAAAAAAAAATATATATATACATGTATATAATATATAATATTTGACAAATTGTATGTTAAAAAAAGAAAGGTACAAATAATGTACAATCTACAAAAGGAAAAAATATATATGTACATTACATAAAAAAAAACAACATAACTATGAAAAAAATAATGTATGTACCATAGAAAGAAAAAAAAAAGGAAAGAAAAAAAGAATAGAATGTAAACAATGAACTGTCACTTCATGTTGATGTATATTTCAGTCTATAAATACTAGTAAACTTCATGACTGTGTAAATTCCAGTAAACATTTTATAAATAGGACTGCCAAACTATTTCAGCCAAAGTTCAGTCTGTAATTTTATTTTTAGTTTATGTCATGTAATTATGTTACTAACCCTTTGATATATACTTGCTTTACTGTAATGGTATTCTCACTTGGCATTGTTTGAACAATAACTATCTATCTACCCAATAATTATTTCCAAATTACATTATATTTTTTGGTCTGGTTTGTGTTTCTTTTCTTTCCATGTTATTGTTTTATTTGTCAAGTAGTACAATCCGTCAAGAGCTTTAGTGTCTAGTGGTGTTGGATTTGTGATATATTCTGCCCCTTTTATCTCGATGTATCAATCCGGCACTCTGTCAGGCTTAAGCTATTAAAAATGTATTTACTAACTTTTAAAATGAATGTTTGTAGTTTCTATACAATTAAACAAGGGATTATCAAAAGTGAAAACTTTCACTTCTTTAATTTTATATGGTTAATTTAAGATTCATGCAGTATTTTTTCACTCTGAAGATCTGTAAAGAATAAAGTTTATTGTTATTTTTTGTTTCGATAATCCTGTAAAAGTTTCATACTTATTCTTATTTAAAATAAGTATTGTTCATGTTCCTTTCTATATTTCATGTTAAATGAATAATTTATTTAGAGGGACTCTTATTAGTGACTCTTAGTTTTGAAGGAATTTTTTAGAGTTTAAATTGTCAAATTATTTTATCATTATTGAAGCTTTTTGTTAAAGGCATAATGGCATAATGGTTTGCTGTGTTACTCTTTGTAAATACACAATTTCAAGAGGTTTTCTATGACTTCTTTTCAGTACATTTTTGAACATTCAAATTCCAGTTCTTCTTTGTACTTATTACTTCTATTAAACTTTTTGATGAATCTTTTATAAGGTTAATCTTATAGTGACAATGCTAAACATTTCTATTTGTTAATTGTCTGGTCAATTGTTAAATGAGAGCATGCTAAGTTCTTTTTTCAAAGAAGGGGACGAGTGTTACAGTGGCACTCTACCCAAAGGTCATTCTCACGGTTAGTACTTTTCACTAGTCACTATTTGTACATGTACATGTAGTTTTGCATGCTTTTTTCATGCCTTTTCTGTATGCTGGACTCTCTCTTCTCTCTTGGACTCCGACGTGTACACACACCCTCTTTCGAGTAGAAGACTGTCAACTGTAGTTGATATTATATCAGGTAAGTGATATTATTGTCTACATTGTTTCATTTACTTGGTGCAAATCGTAACATATCCAAGACCAAAATAAAAAAATTGAAGAAAGATTCATGGTAGTTGAAGAAAAGGCAGAAAGTTCCGATTTCAATTTAGGCCTAACGAATGATAAACTAATTACAATGCAAAGAGAGAATAATGCTCTAAAAGATGATATTGTCTATTTACAATCGCAGTCAATGCGGAATAACCTTGTATTTGCGAACATCGACGAAAGCCCGTCAGGGGTGCTGGAAAATACGGAGCAAAAGTTAAGAGAATTTTTGGAGCAAAATATGAAGATAGCTAAAGAGCAGGTGGAGAGAATGGCTTTTGAGCGAGTACATCGGATGGGGAATAAAATACCAGGTAGAACAAGAAATATCGTTGCGAAATTTACATTTTTCAAAGAAAGAGAATTAGTTCGAAAACAATGGAAAACTTTAGATAAAACCAAATATTATGTTCATGAACAATTCCCCAAGGAAATTATTGCAAAGAGGCGAGAATTGGTGCCAAAGATGAAGGAAGCGAAGCGGAACGGTCACAATGCTTGGATCTCATATGATACGTTATATGTAAACGGAAAGGCGCAGCGCGATGAACGAAGCTAGGACCACGAAGGGGGTGGTTTGAACGTGTTGGCGTGGAACGTTAACGGACTGACGAACGTGAAAAAAGAATGTCAAGGATTTGTAGATATTATTGACAAAAATGATGTGATATTTTTGTTTGAAGCGTGGACAAATTCTAAAAGTATTGTAGATATTGAAGGTTATGTATCATATAATTTTTATCGAAAATATCAACATCGAAATGCTAAAAGATGTAGCGGAGGCGTTGTTATCTATGTTAAAGACAATTTAAAAAAAGGTATTTCAGTTGTTAGAAATAATCACGATTCTGTTATCTGGTTAAAGATAGATAAGTTTTTTTTCAATATAGAAAATGATATATATTTGTGTGGGGTTTACATATGGCCTGAAGGATCGCCATTTTATAATGTATGTAACGTTGATTTATTTGATGAAATTCAGAATGATATTTTTGAGTTTGAAAATGAAGGGTCTGTATTTTTGATCGGCGATTGGAATAGTCGGGTAGGTCTTAAGGCGGATTATATTATATGTGATACTGCTATTAAGTCTATAGATAATGATGATTATATTCCCGATATATCCTCCGTCAGGGCCTCCTGTGATAAAACGTGTAATTCTAACGGAATAAAACTTCTTGACTTATGCAAATCTACGTGCTGTCGAATAGCTAACGGTCGGATCAGTAATGACTATGGTATTGGTGCGTTTACATTTGCATCACGTCAAGGGGCATCATTAATTGACTATCTACTCGCGAAAGAGCGTGATTTTGTAAATATTAGTGATTTCAAAGTACACGACTTCAATGAATGGAGCGACCATTGTCCGATTTCCGTTACTTTAAACTGTAATGCAATGCCCGAGGAAGTAAATAATTCAGGATTTATGAAAATTAGATGGTCAGACGAATTTAAATCTGAATTTCGTTCAGGTATTATTGGTTGTTTACCGCAATTTAACCGATTAACGGAGGATATGTACATTCAAGATAGAGCTTCTGTAAATAACATTTTAAATGAATTCACCGATACGGTTCGTCAGGTAGCTGACCCTCTGTTTACACGTTATGTGTCAAATCGACGCGATGTACATTTTGTTGATAATCGAACCAATGATAAAGAATGGTTTGACCTTGAATGTAAACATGCAAGGCAAAGGTATATAGAAGCTCAGCGTGTCTTTAAAAGATGTAACTCTGAATATAGTAGAGAACAGTTTTTGATGCTCAAAAGCAGATATAAACAAATAGTTAAGAAAAAGAAGAAAATATTTGAAATCGAAAAAGGATCTGATATCGAAAATTTACGTTTTCGAAGGCCTAAAGATTTTTGGAATTATTTTAAAGCTAAAAAAAAAGAATAATGACATAGATATATCGCTTGAATCTTTTTACAAATATTTTTCAGAAGTAAGTAATGATATTTTTCAAAATGAAAATATTGAAGCAGAAGATTTTTCTACAAATCATAATTTTAACTCAAATTTAGAAAATGATGATAACACTGACGTTTTGAATAGTTCAATTACTATTAACGAAATTTTAATCGCTGTTAAATCTTTAAAGCGTGATAAATCCTGCGGAAACGATTTTTTGCTGAATGAATATTTTATTGAAACTGTAGATATACTGGCAGCGCATATATGTGATATTTTTAATTGTATTTTTGATAGCGGTTTTTTTCCTGAAAGATGGACTGAAGGGGTTATTGTACCATTGCACAAGAAAGGAGATAAAAACAATGTTAAAAATTATAGAGGCATTACTTTAGTAAGTTGTATGTCGAAATTATTTACGACAATACTTAATAATAGAATTGTTAAATATTGTAATGAGAATAATACCATATCAGATGCGCAGTTTGGATTCAGAAAAGGCTATTCGACAACTGATGCCTTGTTTATTTTGCATAATTTGGTTCAAAAATATTTAAATGAAAATAAAAGATTATATTGTGTTTTTGTTGATTTAAAAATGGCATATGATTGTATATATAGAAATGCATTATGGCTTAAATTGTATAAGCATGGGGTTAACGGTAAAATTTTGAGAATAATTAAGGACATGTATGAAAAAGTAAAATCATGTGTTCGGTCGTGTAATTCGTACTCTGAGTTTTTCAAATATGCTGTTGGTTTAAGACAAGGGGAGGTAATTTCACCAGTATTATTTTCACTATTTGTTGAAGACTTAGAGTTATTTTTGCAAGATGATATAAATTCAGGTGTAAATATTGATGATATTATTCTTATTCTACTTTTGTTTGCAGATGATATGGTTATTCTTGGGAAGACTCCGGATGAAATTAACACTAATCTTATATTACTTTCTGAGTATTGCAAACTATGGAGTCTTGAAGTCAATGTACAAAAAACCAAAGTTATGGTATTTCGTAAACGTGGGGGACTTAGAAATAATGAGACTTTTGTGTATAATGGGACAATTTTGGAAGTTGTAAATGATTTTAACTATCTAGGAACTGTTTTTAATTATACGGGAAGTTTTGCATTAAATCAACAACAACTGGTCGGTAAAGCTTTGAAATCAATGAATGTTTTATTAGTTAAATGTCAAAAATATAAAATGAAACCTAAAATTCTTTGTCAACTTTTTGATTCTTTTGTCGGATCAGTACTAAATTATTCAAGTGAAATATGGGGGTTTACAAAATCAAAAGAAATCGAAAGAATTCACCTTAAATTTTGTAAGAAAATTCTTTTTGTTAAAATGTCGACTCCTAATGTTGCAGTTTATGGCGAATTGGGACGATATCCTTTGTATATTTCGAGATATATTAGAATATTAAAATTTTGGCTTAAACTTAACAGTACAGATAATATAATTTTGAAAACTGTATATAATATGTCATATAATGATTGTATAAATGGTAAAAAGAATTGGGTCTCAAATGTAAAAAAATTATTGTGTGAAAATGGATATAATTATGTTTTTGATAATCCTCTTTTTGTTAAAGAAAAGCCGTTTTTAAGTATTTTTAGACAGCAGTTAATAGATTGTTTCTTGCAAGGTTGGCATAGTAATAAGTCAGGTAGCACAATGTTAAACCTTTATCACCATCTTAAAGAAAAATTTGAATATGAAAGGTATCTTGATCTATTACCTTTTGATTTAAGAACCTATTTAGTAAAACTAAGAGTGTCAGCTCATTCATCACGTGTACAAACAAATAGGTATGGAATTAATAGATTAGCCAGAAATTTACGAGTATGTCTTTTCGGTGATACAAGAGACATCGATGACGAATTCCACTTTATATCTAAATGTCCATGTTTCAATGATATACGACGGCTATATATTGATCGATATTATTATATTAGACCAAACATGTATAAACTTCTCGAATTGTTAAATTGCAAGGAAAAAGATACTCTTGTTAAACTTTGTAAATTTAGTAAGATTGCTTTTAATCGTAGAAATAAACAAATGAGTCAAGATATATAATCATTATCATCCTCTTAATAACTCATTGGTTGATATAACATTTGTATTGTTTTATATAGATTGTGTGACTATAATTGTGTTGTGTAAATATGTTATTTATGTGCACGATGTACATGATGTACAAGTGAAATAAATGTTCTGTTCTGTTCTGTTCTGATATAGAATGTATAGGAAACTGCTGACCAGTTAAACAAAAAAGGATTATCGAAAACTGCTGACCAGTTAGATAAAGAAGGGAAAACAATGAAGGTGTCAAATTGCCGTTGGTGATATTATAGGCGAGGTCGAGAAATACTTAATAAGATGTTTTTCAAAATGACAATATTACAAATGATTAATATTAATTATAAAAATTTCAATTGATAAATTTCTCAATTTCTTTTGATATAATATTTTATTTTAGTACCTTAATGAATTTTCTTCTATGTGTTACATATTGGTTAAAATTTTATAAATGTTGTCAAAATATGATGTACGAAAAATCATAATTTGTTCCAAGTATGTATAAAGCTATGCATCATAGGTTAAAATATATACATGTACATATATGTAATGTATATTTTAACAACATATAATTATTATGTCGTATCACGGATTTATATATATAAATCCGTGGTCGTATTTAGTACAAATATGAAATAAAGTGATTTCTGTCTGTCTTATTTGTTGTTCGTATAATTGTACAAGTAATATTGAACAAAAATTAATAATGACCTAATTGTTAATGTAATTTGTTAATTAGCTTTTATTACATTATAAACACCATGTTTCTACAGATATCCATTAAACTGATAATTTATGGAGACCGATATGCCCCAAGGTCATGTTAAAAGCAATTTCACACGTGACGTGTCATTCTTGATTTATCTGTGACAAAATACAATAAACAGTCCAAAATATGTTATTAAAATGCTGACCATATTGTAGAATCTGCTGACCAGTTAGATATAGAGAAAAATATATTTTGCCATGAAATTCTTACTTATTTTATAAAATATGCAAAATTAATATATTTTATAAAATTATGTCGACATTTAATTAAGTAAAAACACTGCTGACCAATTAAATATTAATTCAAATTGATTTAAGCCGTAAAACTCTTCTTCTTCTATATGGTCAGCAAATTTAACGCTCTTTACATTCAGGCGAGAAAATGCTGACCAGTTAAACATATAGTAGAATCTGCTGACCAGTTACATATATAGGGAAAATGCTGACCAGTTAGATATATAGAGAAAAATATATTTTGCCGTGAAATTGTTACTCGTTTTAAATATAATGTAATCAAATTTAATATATTTTATAAAATCATGTCGACATTTAGTTAAGTAAAAACACTGCTGATTAATTTGATATTAATTCAAATTGATTTAAGCCGTAAAACACTTCTTATTCTATACGGTCAGCAAATTTAACGCTCTTTACATTCAGGCGAGAAAATGCTGACTAGTTAAACATATAGTAGAATCTGCTGACCAGTTAGATATATAGGGGAAATGCTGACCAGTTAGATATATAGAGAAAAATATATTTTGCCGTGAAATTGTTACTCGTTTTATAATGTAATCAAATTTAATATATTTTATAAAATCATGCCGACATTTAATTAAGTAAAAACACTGCTGACTAATTAAATATTGATTCAAATTGATTTAAGCCGTAAAACTCTTCTTATTCTATATGGTCAGCAAATTTAACGCTCTTTACATTCAGGCGAGAAAATGCTGACCAGTTAAACATATAGTAGAATCTGCTGACCAGTTAGATATAAAGAGAAAAATATATTTTGCCGTGAAATTGTTACTCGTTTTATAATGTAATCACTTACAAGAGATTTTGATAAAAAAAACATATATAAAACATTACTTGAAATTTTTGCATATCTTTAGAGGTATAAACGCTGTTTAATATATCTTTTTAAAATGTATGATATTATGGTACTTTACATGAATATATTAATTTAGATTTATCATTGATAATCATACTGGTTTGGGAGATAAACTCGGCCGAAAATCAGTGTTTTGGGGGCATATTTCATTTATTTGTTTACGTATTCTGATGAATCTTGCACCATGATAAACTTCAGCCATTCGATTTTCCGGTATCACCATAAAAGTTATATTTAGAAACATAATGGGTAATTTTGAGAGGCCCTGGAAGAGGTACGTAAAAAGGATATTTTTAACGCGCGCGAGTAGATAATTCCGGCTCTTTGTTTTGCTTCTTAAATGAGTAAGTTAAAACGTAAAATAACATGTTTAGACATTTTATTATTTCTTTGCTGCTCATTTATGTCAAATAAAAATTATTTGTTTCCAAAATTGTTGAGCATTACGTTAGTATAATGAATATCTATGATAACACGATATTTATATCCAACGTACTATGTAACATATAAATCATTTTTACGTATAAACACAAGCATTATCATTTATTAACGTATAACGAAATATGTAGTTAAAGAATAAGTGATTCAGATTTATTTATGCTTAGCTTAACAGAGTGAAGAAGAAATTAATTTAGTGGTATGCAACCTACACATTAACATATAAAAGGAGCATTTAACATCAGTCTTTCAATCCATTCCACTAAGAGATTACAATTGTGTAATCAGCCTTTTTTCTGAGTTAGCAAGACAAAAGTGAGTCTGAATTTCATCTACAAAATGTACGTAACGTCGTCTGCTTTACCGGTAGTCGGTCAATATATAAAAGTACCCCTGTGCGGGCCTCAAAATGAGCATCTGCTGCACATGCGCACAACAATGGGATTCCCGTACTTTTTATAGGCATGTTTTATAAACAAAGATAAGATAAGATAAGATAAGATAAGTTTTATTTCAAGTCGGCAAGTTTTCAACATTACAAACATAAGCTCTAGGAGCTTTTATAACCGACTGTACAGTAAATAACATAAAGTATAAGATCAACAAAGATAAAACAGCTACAATAAAAATGATTAGACATGATATATATACATCACATGCATAAAATAGACCTTTTAGGATATATTTATAAAAACGAATCATATGCTAAAAAACTAAAAATGATAGTTTACCCAAATCTACATCACTAGCAAAGTCTAGTATCTAAAAATTTACTTAAAGTTCAATAATATACCGAGTAATCAATTAAAAATTTAATGAATTATTTAAATAAATGAATAAATAAAAATACTAAAAAAAAACAAAAAAAACAAAAAAACAACATTTTTATATATAATTTAAATATGAAAGACTATGGATTTTCAGACTACACAAAGACAGAAGGTATTAAACATGTAAGTCATTAGTTGAACTCATTTAACAGCTAGCTTGAGTCTTGCTGGAAAAGATAAGCAAAAAAAACAAAACAACAAAACAAAAAGCAAAATCAAAACAAAAGATCACAAAATAAAGCAACATCCTATCTAGAAACTAAATGATAATATTAACATAAGCAGGGAAGAATAGCAAAAACACATTTAAAGCAAGCAAGAAAAAAAAACTGAAGAAGCTAAATGATAAATGTGACCCAAAAGAAAATGTTCATACCCAGAAAAATAAATAAAAAAGTGGAGTAAATCAAGATATAGAAGTTAGCTGCAAGCAATACATTTACACTGTTTACCATTCCAGGATGAAATTAACTTTTTAAACTGAGCAAAATTTGAACATTTTCTAAAATTTTCGGGTAGAGTATTCCATAAAGCAGGTGCAGCATACCTGAAAGATTTTTTACCTGTAGTTGTAGTTCTTACTTGCGGGATCTGCAAAATATTTGAATATTTAAAATTAATACCAGTAGTTTTCTTGACAATAAGGTCAGACAGAACAGCAGGAGACATATCATGAAAAATTTTTTTAAAAGTTTCAATGGCCATAGCCCTCATTCTTCTTATTTTTAGAGTTGGTATATTAACTTTTATCAGCATATCTTCATAACTTGAATTAAAATCATTATATACAAATCTGAGTGCTCTTTCCTGTAGTTTTTCCATCTTGTTTGTATTATTTTCTGAGCAGAAATGCCATGCCATAGGACAGAAATTAAAATTGGACAAAATAAAAGTATGAAAGATTGTTAGCCTATTTGTTTGATTTAAATTGTGACCTATTCTTTTGAGGATGTTTAACTGATTAGCAGCTTTTTTACATATATTGCTTATGTGAAAATTAAAATTTAATTGTTGATCAATGTCGATGCCAAGGAGTTTTACAATTTCGTCACATGTTATTTCACTAGTATTAATTTTGAAAGCTGGGGATTTAGTGAAAGTTTTCTTCCCTACAGCAATAGCTTGAAATTTATCAGGGTTAGCTTGCATTTTATTAAAATGAAACCAATTTATAAGATAGTTACTTTCTTGTTCTAAGGTACATATTAGTTCATCAAAATATTTAGTCCGAAAAGAAAGGGTATTGTCATCTGCATAGTTATATAAAGTACATTTTTTTATAAAGAAAAATATGTCATTTATGAAAATATTGAACAGTAGAGGGCCCAGGATTGATCCTTGAGGACACCTTTGATATATTAGCCCATGAACTTACAATATTGCCTATTTTTATTTGCTGTTTCCTGTTTGACAGATAAGATTGCATGAGGTTGGTGGCAGGGCCTGATAAGCCATATGCTTTTAGCTTATCTAAAAGAATGTCATGTGGCAGACAATCAAATGCCTTAGATAAGTCCATCAAAATTGCTGCCACATATTCATTGTTATCCAGGGTAAAAGTCTGTGTTATTTTTTAAATCTCTTACCAATCTTGACAAAATTTCCAGATATTGTCAAATTCCAGCGATAGTATGAGATGGTGAGCTTGATTAGATTAAAAATTCCGATAACTCGATTTGATTTTAAAAAGCCGAGTTTATCAACCAGCCGAAGTTATCTCCCCAACCAGTAGTCATATAAATGCAAAAATTAAAAATATAAATAAAAGAATAAAAGTAATTTCCCATCTTTTTATTACCCCCTACGGCGTGTTTATATAACTTCACACCTTCGATGTTTCCCTTCTTTGTGTAACTGGTCAGCATTTTCCGATAATCCTTCTTTATTTAACTGGTCAGCAGTTTCCTATATATCTATATCGTCAGCTAATTCGTCAGCAGTTTAGTGCGACCCATACCGGGCCGAGTTGACTCTTTTCCATGAATAATGACGTCATTTCAAGATGGACGCAGAAAGTTTTTCGCTCGTTATTAAAAAAAAAAATAATTCAAAATTAACACTATGTTTACCATTCTACTATGTATCTGCCTTGTAACAGCTAGTGCTGGAACAAAATCTAGAGTGTATGATTTAAAAGAAGATGTCAGCGGCTCATGGTCTTTGTCTCATTTTGCGGAAATGGTTCGAGGGGCGATACAGGTGCCCTTCCCATGGGGTAAAAGTGTACATGTTATCAATTAATTTATGCATATGGTGATTCCCCTCTGTATGTGTGTGTGCATCGGTTATATCAGGTACGTATGTTAATATACGTACCTGGTTATATAGATTATTTATTTAACTTAAAAATCTTGTCAAAAACCACATCAGTTCGATTTTAACCAAGGCTTCCAGGGTTTTTGAACATGAGTGAAAGGCTTCCAAAGACAAAGTTGTGCAAAGAATTTGATTCCAGGCAGAAATTTGGTTGCCATGGCAACCAAAAGGAATGATAGGAAGAAACTTAATTTTTTTCTAGAACAACAAATCCTAGACCATAGATATTTTGCACAAGCCATTAATATCTAGTGAACCTCTAGGCTCTTTAAAGTTTTTTAAAATTATAGCCCAGAGACTTGTATGGCTACTCATACTGGTGCCCCATATTTCCGTGATACCCATGATTCCAAGGTATTAGGCATAAACAGTCTCAAGTGCGTCCTAGACCTCATGCACCTGTCAGAGTAGTGAAATGTTACATATTTGACTGAGAAAACTTATTATTTCATTCAATTTCTTTCCTATGATAAGTTCTTGTTTTACTTAATCTGAGAATTTTTCAGAGCAATTTAAATTTTCTCTTTCTTTTTAATACAGAAACAGTTGAATCAACCCTTGATAAAGACACTCAAGTTGATATTAGCCATCTGGCTGAGGAGGTATTTAAAACAAAACTTCTTTAATTGTTTGAAACAGATAAAAATTGACAAAACTTAAGTGATTTATAATGAAATGTGTATTACAGGCTGCAGTATAATGAGAAAAATTATTCCTCTGAAAACTGGAGTCTTAAGCTTTGATAAAAGATTAGCTTGTTGATCAAATTCAAATCAATGTTTACCTGTTAGATTGATTTCAACAAAAATACTTATATAGATTATCTCTCATAATAATGTTTGTCAATGTTTCTGTGACAAAACAAGTTAATTGTACTATTTTCAGATGATAACACATGAGTTACCATTACTTATACCTGCATGTATTGGGCTTGTATTAGCTGTACTGGTTCCTATCTTCACATTGTTGTTTTGTTGTTGCCACTGCTGCTTCGGTTGCTGTGGAGGCAAGCTGACTGTACAGAATGTCGGGAAACATAAGTGGAACTTCATGTTCATCAACTCTTGCGTGATTGTCATCTTAGTAGGATTTCTCAGGTAAAGCAGTATAGGTCTGACTGGTCTTGATATTGAATACAAATTGAAAATATACCAGACCCAAAGTAAATGTGTTAATAATTAAAATTGATAATATATCACATTACATTAGATGAGGCTTTTATATTTGCTCTGTAAATAACAAAGGCCATAATAATAAATTATATGTATTTCTAAGGATTGGACACATTTCTAAGTACTTCCTAGTTCTTACTCCTAGTTCTACATTTGATTGATTTAAAGGGATTCCACTGAGTTTTTTTAAAATGATAGGACTAGAAATTTTTTTTTTGAGATTTACAAGTATGTATCATTTGACGAAGGGATTAACCAATAACATGTAAAAATTTCAGATAATTCGCTTAGTCTCACTATCATTTTAATTGTGAAAAATGACCAAAAAACGTTTCAATGCGCTTTAGCCCAAATCTTGCTAAGAATTGCACAAAATTTTATTTTCAATCTAATTCTGAGAATGTATTGTTATAATCTTTTGCATTATCTATCCCTTTTAAATGCCTCAGTTGATCTATATAAAAAATTCATGGTGTTTTTTTTAAAGGTATAAAGCTTAGATGATATCTAGTGTGAAATATTTTTTTAAAATATAAAAAGGGTAATAAAGGTTGTTTTTCATAATTTTATGGTTGATTCTCAAAAGAGTTGTAACATTTAGATATACTGGTATTCTAAACATGAAAATTGCGTGTAATTTGAGTATAAAATGATTCATAACAAAATATCATGCTGCTATTTTAAGTAGGTTTTCAACCACTTAGTGATGATTTCATGAATACGCCATCCGCTCATGCAAAAGGAAATAATAAAATTATTATACCAATACTTCTTTCATACAGCTTCTTTGGAAATATCCTGTTTCAAAATTCAAACAAAAATTTGGTAAACTAGCACAGATGTACCATTATACACTGTAAGGCTTTTTAACATGAAACAAGTAGTCTTAAAAGAACTTTTAAACAAGACTTAATTCTTATTAGCTTGACTATTCGCAGAATAATCAAGCTAATGCAGTCTGACCCATTTGTCGGCGTCCCTGTGGTTAAGTTTTTGTGTGTAAGCTAGTGTCTCCATAACTACTGAAGGGAATGGATTGAAACTTCACACACTTGTTCTCTGTGATTATCTTAGATGATTGGCACAAGTCCCATAACTCTGATTTGCTTTTTTACATAATTAAAGGGAATGGATTGTAACTTCACACACTTGTTCTCCGTGATTACCTAAGATGATTGGCACAAGTCCTGACTCCCATGACTCTAATTGCTTTTTTGCATAATTATTCCCCTTTTTCGACTTAGAAATTCTAGGTAAATTTTTGCTTGTAAGCTGGTATCTCCATAACTACTGAAGGGTTTGTACCTTTTCGGACAATTTTATGTATTCATATAGGTAAGCATGATTATTATAACTCAATGAAACACTCTTGTGACAACTTTTTGAATAGTCGAGCATTACTGTCCTTGGACAGTTCTTGTTTTTTTAAATTCTCACACTTATTATACACTTTGATTTATGAATATTTATGTACACATGTATACAAATATATTTTACATCAGTCAGTATTTGACAAAGGTACCTAATATAAGATGATTTACAGAGTAAAATAAACTTGATTGGTAGCAATTTAGATCTTTAAGCATGTAAAGTAATTTAAGGGTGACTGGCATGATGTTTCAAAGATCAAAGTTGAGTAAGGACTTTTTTGATATATCAAAATCAATCAGATGAATCTTTTATGATGATTTATCCAAACACAAATATCATGTTTGCCTTACAAAATGGCAGACATGTTTTTTGTTTACAGAAGTGTTTGTAAAGCCTATTCAATGTAATATATTTTGTCTAATTATAAATAAATAGATAAATACAGTACCTAAGGACACTTTATTTTTGTTTATTTCCTTCAAAGAACTCCGCCCGTGACCTTTGTGAGAAACACACAACTTCAGCCTTTTCAGCCACATTGGAAATGCATTTTCAAAGTCCTTTTTGTGTCGCCTTGAAAAGGTGACATATAGGGATTACTTTTGTCGGCGGCGTCTGTGTCGTCGTTGTCGTTGTCGGCGTCGGCGTCCCCTAAAACTTGTCCGGAGCATAACTCAGTCACTATAAGTCCGATTGACTTCAAACTCGGTATGCATGCTTCTTTCAATAACCCGAAGTGCAGTGCACAAGGACCGGTACTCTGCAGTTCTTATTTTTTGAGTTATTGCCCTTTGTTAATTTTCATACTTTAATTTTGTCCGGGCCATTTCTCTTCAACTAAAAAAGCTATGGACTTGAAACTTCATAGGATGATAGATCTTATTAAGAAGAAGTGCAGTGCACAAGAACCGGTACTCTGCACTTCTTATTTTTTGAGTTATTGCCATTTCTCCTAATGTATAAAAGCCATGGACTTGAAACTTCATAGGATGATAGGTCTCATTAAGAAGAAGTGCAGTGCACAAGAACAGGTACTATGCATTTCTTATTTTTTGAGTTATTGCCCTTTGTTTATTTTCATACTTTAATTTTGTCTGGGCCATTTCTCCTTAAGTATAAAAGCTATGGACTTGAAACTTCATAGGATGATAGATCTCATTAAGAAGAAGTGCAGTGCACAAGAATCAGTACTCTGCATTTCTTAATTTTTGAGTTATGGCCCTTTGTTAATTTTCATACTTAATTTTTGTCCAAGCCATTTCTCCGAAAGTATAAAAGTTATGGACTTGAAACTTCATAGGATGATAGATCTCATTAAGAAAAAGTGCAGTGCATAAGAACTGATACTCTGCATTTCTTATTTTTTGAGTTATTGCCCTTTGTTGATTTTCTCACTTTATTTTTGTCCTGGTCATTTCTCCTCAAGTATGAAAGCTATGGACTTCATAGGATGATAGATCTCATTAAGAAAAAGTGCAGTGCATAAGAACTGATACTCTGCATTTCTTATTTTTTGAGTTATTGCTTTTTGTTGATTTTCTTACTTTATTTTTGTCCTGGTCATTTCTCCTCAAGTATGAAAGCTATGGACTTTGAACATCATACAATGATAGATCTTATTGATAAGAAGTGCAATGCACAGAAACTGCTGCTCTGCACTTATTATTTTTTTAGTTATTGCCCTTTGTTATTTTTCCTATTTCATTTTTGTCCTGGCCATTTCTCCTAAACTACATTGTTCACAACGCGACACATCCGACTCGCGGAGTTCTAGTTAGTAAACTGTTGATAGTTGTATATTCTCATGAAAGGAACATGTTTTCAGTGCCATGGCATGCTAAACTGTTGATAGTTGTATAATTCTCATGAAAGGAACATGTTTTCAGTGCCATGGCATGCTAAACTGTTGATAGTTGTATATTCTCATGAAAGGAACATCTTTTCAGTGCCGTGGCATGCTAAACTGTTGATAGTTGTATAATTCTCATGAAAGGAACATGTTTTCAGTGCCGTGGCATACTAAACTGTTGACAGTTGTATATTCTCATGAAAGGAACATGTTTTCAGTGCCATGACATGCTAAACTGTTAATAGTTGTATAATTCTCATGAAAGGAACATGTTTTCAGTGCCATGGCATACTAAACTGTTGATAGTTGTATATTCTCATGAAAAAAAGTTAAGGAACATATTTTCAGTGCCATGGCATGCTAAACTGTTTATAGTTGTATAATTCTCATGAAAGGAACATGTTTTCAGTGTCATGGCATACTAAACTGTTGATAGTTGTATATTCTCATGAAAAATACTTAACGAACATGTTTTCAGTGCCATTGCATACTAAACTGTTGATAGTTGTGTTTTCTCATGAAAGGAACATGTTTTCAGTGCCATGGCATGCTAAACTGTTGATAGTTGTATAATCTCATGAAAGGAACATCTTTTCAGTGCCGTGGCATGCTTAACTGTTGATAGTTGTATAATTCTCATGAAAGGAACATGTTTTCAGTGCCATGGCATACTAAACTGTTGATAGTTGTATATTCTCATGAAAAAAAGTTAAGGAACATGTTTTCAGTGCCATGGCATGCTAAACTGTTGATAGTTGTGTTTTCTCATGAAAAGAACATGTTTTCAGTGCCATGACATGCTAATCAGTTGATAGTTTTATATTCTCATGAGAGGAACATGTTTTCAGCTAAACTGTTAATAGTTGTGTTTTCTCATGGAAGGAACATGTTTTCAGTGCCATGGCATGCTTAACTGTTGATAGTTTAAATTCTCATGAAAGGAACACGTTTTCAGTGCCATGGCATACTTAACTGTTGATAGCTGTATATTTCTCATGAAAGGAACATGTTTTCAGTTCTATGGCATGCTAAACTGTTGATAATTGTATATTCTCATGGCGGGAACATGTTTTCAGTGTCATGACATGCTAAACTGCTGATAGTTGTGTTTTCTCATGAAAGGAACATGTTTTCAGTGCTGTGGCATACTAAACTGTTGATAGTTGTATATTCTCAAGAAAGGAACATGTTTTCAGTGGTATGACATGCTAAACTGTTGATAGTTGTATAATTCTCATGAAAGGAACATGTTTTCAGTGCCATGGCATACTAAACTGTTGATAGTTGTATATTCTCATGAAAAAAAGTTAAGGAACATATTTTCAGTGCCATGGCATGCTAAACTGTTGATAGTTGTATAATTCTCATGAAAGGAACATGTTTTCAGTGCCATGGCATACTAAACTGTTGATAGTTGTATATTCTCATGAAAAAAAGTTAAGGAACATGTTTTCAGTGCCATGGCATGCTAAACTGTTGATAGTTGTATATTCTCATGAAAAAAAGTTAAGGAACATGTTTTCAGTGCCATGGCATGCTAAACTGTTGATAGTTGTGTTTTCTCATTAAAGGAACATGTTTTCAGTGCCATGGCATGCTAAACTTTTGATAGTTGTATATTTCTCATGAAAGAAACATATTTTCAGTGCCATGACATGCTAAACTGTTGATAATTGTATAATTCTCATAAAAGGAACATATTTTCAGTGCCATGACATGCTAAACTAATAATAATTGTATAATTCTCATAAAAGGAACATATTTTCAGTGCCATGGCATGCTAAACTGTTGATAAATGTATATTCTCATGAAAGGAACATGTTTTCAGTGTCATTGCATGCTTAACTGTTGATAGTTGCATATTCTCATGAAAAGAACATATTTTCAGTGCCATGGCATGCTAAGCTTTTGATTGTTGTATATTCTTATGAAAGGAACATATTTTCAGTGCCATTGCATGCTAAACTGTTGATAGTTAAATTTTCTCATGAAAGGAACATATTTTCAGTGCCATTGCATGCTGAACTGTTGAAAGTTGTATATTCTTATGAAAGGAACATATTTTCAGTGCCATTGCATGCTAAGCTGTTGATAGTTGTATATTCTCATGAAAGGAACATATTTTCAGTGCCATTGCATGCTAAACTGTTGATAATTGTATATTCTCATGAAAGAAACATATTTTCAGTGCCATTGCATGCTAAGCTGTTGATAGTTGTATATTCTCATGAAAGGAACATATTTTCAGTGCCTTGGCATACTAAGCTGCTGATAGTTGTATATTCTCATGAAAGGAACATATTTTCAGTGCCATTGCATGCTAAACTGTTGATAATTGTATATTCTCATGAAAGAAACATATTTTCAGTGCCATTGCATGCTAAGCTTTTGATTGTTGTATATTCTCATGAAAGGAACATATTTTCAGTGCCATGGCATGTTGTATGCCTTTAAGTGGAAACAGGCTGCTGACCAGTCCGAGGTTAATGTTCCGTGTAATCAGCGCCAGTCTTGATGATATTGCAGATTTCTTTGATAACTTTGTCAAAGTAAGATTTTGATGAAATTTTGGATATACAATACATTTGATTTTAAAACTAAATAAATTAACACTAAATGAGTTTCCAATATGCATTTCTTATGTAAAAATACTTAAAAGGTTTCTTATCAATAATTTACTTATAATACTTAATAGGTTTCTTATCAACAATTTTATAATAGTAATTTTGTAATAAAGTTGCATAATATATAGAGACAAGTAATTTATCATGAAGCCTAACGGCAAAATCAAAATGATTCATAAGCCATACTAACAAAAGTGTCCTAATAATTACTCAAAATCATATTTTATTTTGGGGTAGATCAGTGAGTCTTTCATTTGACAAAAGTTGGTATTTTACTCAGGGCTAGAACTATCCACCTAGCTTGAAATTATATTCATTGTCCTACAGTAGTGGAGGGCATGTGATTATAGTATTGTGTCTGTTATGTACAGTGTTAAAAACTGTTGTTTTGTTTTTTGTTGTTGTTTTTCTTTTTGTATTTATTAATGTAGATATGTATATTATGATGCATATCAATTAAATTTATGTGCTTAACCTATGTTTAAACCATGACCTATATTTATTATGTTTAAATTATTGTATAACATGTATTGAATGTGATTGTATATACACTGTAATTTTTTCTATAATGTTTAAAATCTATGAAAATGGGAAATAAAGTGTAATGAATAATGATAATGATCAAATTAACACACTTTAATGTTTACAGGATACATCAGACCTCGCTTTGGATGTCCTCGATACAACTGTAGGTGATATCAAAAAGAATCTTGATGGTAATTTATTATACTCATAAAATATTTTTAAAAAATTATTATTTATTATATACTGGGATCCTTCATATTACTGGACAAAATATGCTGTTTTTTAGCTATAACTTTTATTTAGAACTATAAAAAAGTCAGTGGAGTTTTACCCAATTGATTTTAGCATTATCTTATCAAGCCCGAAATTTTACATTTTACCATAAAAATGTGTCTAGAAGTGGGGGATTATAAGAGAAAAAAATCCTGTAGACAACTCAATTTACTGGACATTGTGTTTCACAATATTTTGAAGTCTTAAATTGAAATTAATCTTTAAATAATAAGCAAGTGAACTATAAGTTGAACACGATAATGTTTACATTAATCGGTCAAACCATTATTATATATAATGGGTTGTGCAAGTTATTCAGTTATTACTTTTTGCATTTTTGCTGCAATAAAGAAGAATTAAATTTGATATAGGCATTTAAATCCGAGTAGCGTAATGGTTAGAGAGTTGTGATTATGACATGTATGAAGAATGTAAAGAAAATGCTTTCTTTTCGAGTTCAAATCTGGAATTGTGCAATATTTTTTTTATGTCTGACTCTGTATGGTTTTTACTTTCTTTTATGAACCTGTGATTAATTTAATATTTTGTACAATTAAAGTTAAACTTATAACGATTTAGCAAAATTAAATGTATTTGATTTTTACAGTCATCAAACAGATTGAAAAATATTGTCAATTTAATTCTATTTAAAATTCTGAATTCAGTTTTCTACATTTTTTTTGACAATTTCGGCTCATTTGTATATTGATATATGTAAATTTCTTCCATTATATCACTATAATTACGACTGTGTTGCCTCTATTTTTACTTGTTAAAGCGAATGTGTGTTAAACTAAATGTTCTCAAATAGAATTGTGTGAAATAAATGCACGAGGAACTAAAATCCAGTTCTTTAAAAATATCTAAAAACAAAAAAATAAAAGAAAAGAAAAAATGCCTTTTCCAAGAATTGAACCTCGGTCTCTACACTGACGAAGCGGTTAAAAATGAGTAATTGTTTAGGTAAGTTAAAGATTAAGGCAATAATTAGTATGCTTTTATATATTAGAATTATCGACACCCCTTTTTGTCAATATTGATGTAAACAGATAATGAAAGGAATAGCGAATTCGAGCTGTACAACTGTTGAATGGCAAGGTTAAGATATTGGAAAACCCAAAGATGTCACTAGAAATATACATGGTAGCCATGCTTTTTACTAAGAGGCCTATATAAGGGGTGTAATGGAAATTCACATTATTTTATTTATTAACTCAATAATCATATTGATTCATCAAAGTCAGTAAACATTAATATCGATATAATCATTTGTAATTTTATTCTTTGTCATACACTTTCATTTTGGTCATCATAAGCCAGTAAAATCCAGACAATATATTTTAGTTACATTTCATGAAGAGTTTCATCCCTTTGTTTGAAAAATCGGGCATGACCTGATTCTCAATGTGGTTTTTACTTTGCATTTCCTTATAAAATACAACAACGAAATACTGTCTGAACTAAATTTAAATATACTTTTTATCATTAAAATATGTTATGATTGTCTGCTGAGATAATTCAGAGAAGTTAAATTAAAGTAAAACCTGTATAAAATAAGGGCCTCAACATTTGGGCATACGCAGAACACATGATTCCCCCGCATAACCTGCAAGTATGAAATAAAATAGTAAACATAAGGACAATTGTTATCTAATAAATAACTGAATCAACAATATTTGCATGAGAGTGATCTTGTTGTTATTTACTTTGAAATTGAAAGTGTGTGTGCAATTCAGATTGGATGACTTTTGAATTGAAACAAAAATAAAGCCCTTATTCAACAGGAATAGATTTTGTCCTTTAAACTGATTGTCCAGTAAAAATTGAGGATCCCAGTACCTATAAATGAAATTGAGAAATTTTGATGAAAAAAATATGTATTTTCATTTTCCGTATTTTCACTGTAAAAAAAATATTTTTCACTGCAGTGAAACATATTTTCCGTATTTTCACTGGTGTTTGCCGAACTACTTTCTGCTATAAACAGCCAATATACAAAATTTGGGGAAAGTCATTCCAATTCTGATGTCAAATAATAGAAAATGTATATATTAAACAGAAAATTCAAGATTTCCTACAAATACAGGATTAATTTTCATCTTGTGGTATGAAAATTATCATATTTTACTTGTGGCTACCGCCACTCATGAAATACTAAATATTTTCATACAACTCAATGAAAATAAATCCTGTTTTTGTAGAAAAAGTGAATATCACCTATCTACAATATATTAAGAAAGTTTGGTTGAAAAATATTTTTACAACATACATCTGTATAATGAAGGAAAGAAGAGTCACTAGAATATCAGTTAAACTTTTTAGCAGCAGTTTTAAGAACTGACATAATTAACCTGAGAAATTTCTAAGGAATACCATTGTTTAATTAAGATATTATAATTATATGTATGTCAAAGGTTGAGAAAAATGTGCCCCTTTCGTAATAATGTACTGCGGCTCTACCAACTGAGCTATCTGGCCGCTTACACATTCTCACCCTGCACATTTTTCAAAATTAATTATTAATTACAGCTTTGTACTCATCCATTAACTGTGACCAATTTACATGATTTATGTCACAGGGTGAGAAAATGTGCAGCCTGACCAGGACTCGAACCCGGGACCCTTGGACTACTGTACCGCCACTCTACAGACTGTCTATCAGGCCGCTTACACATCTCCCCTAAATAGTGAACAGTTCTGAACCATGTACAAATATTATGGAAGAATGGTAACATCTGAAGAATGACCTTTAATATCTACTGCAAATTCACTTATATTCTTGGGCATGAAATTTCGTGGTTTTATCAAAACGGGCATTTTCGTGGGTGTTAAATTCGTGAATTTTCAATTTCTTGTAAAATAATAATATAAATAACGTAATGCTATATTAGTATTCTTACACTTAATCGCCGCACATTTTACTTACGCATGTACATATCTTTTTAATCCTTGCCTCTGGGCATTTTTTACACAAAATCGGTGGAAAAGCGCCGATGCATGTTTGTAATATATAGAATAGAGACATGGCAAGAACTATTTTTTGGGATAAAATTTTGTCGGATCTTAAATTCGTGGATTGACCTACCCACGAAAACCACGAAAATTTGTGCCCCACGAATAATAATGATTTTACAGTATATTATAAGATGAGGTACGTCAATGCTTAAGTTAGTTTTGCTTGAAAATAATATTGACAATGGTAAATAAAATATTTATATATAACAGTATATATATTCATGATATTACTAATGTTTAATTAAGTACTTCTGTTTTCCTTTGTAGATTTGCCTGACACATTGTCAGACCCTGTCACTGATGGAGCAAGGCCAATAGTAGATGAAATAGAGAGCAAGATAAATATCATTTCAAGTGGTGAGAATATTTCTAGCTTTTGAAATCTTTGATATATGGAGATTTTCCTTTAAAATCAAAAAAATAATTTGAAATTATTTCTATTTTGTACTCTGGGATGTTGGTTCCATGATCTTTTGGGTTAATATTTTGCCTTCAGGTAGAAAAGTTTCTACTCTTGCTAGCACCTCGTCCAATATGGTTTTAACTGCTGTGTTATTATCCAATCAAATTCAATATTGTACTCTACAATGTAAAATAACATTGTAATATTATATACTTATAAATGTTTTCCTTAAATACACACAAATAATGAAGCGCTTATACAATTCAATGGATAGAAAAATTTGTACTAAAATTGTTAGTGAAAAAAAAATAAAATATATATATATACATGTATATATATATATTTAGTAGTACTAATATTCCTGGTAAGAATTAAATTGTTAATTATAATACTGATTGTTCTATGAAAAATGTTATATATCTTGTCACTTGTGATAAATGTAAAGAGCAATATGTTGGTCAAACGAAGCAACAAGTGTCTAAACGTATGAATAGCCATAGGTTTGATATCAACAATTTTTCAAATCCGTTATTTTCGAGCAATGTCGCTACACACTTTAATAAAACCAGTCATATTGTATTAAGGATTTTAAATTTATGCCTATTGAGATTGTCTCCATTGATATGGAACGCTTATTAGTATTACAAGAATCATACTGGATTCATAAGCTTAACACATTATCTCCTAATGGTATAAATGCAAAAGTTTTGTACAATATGTAACTTTGTCATTATTGAGCAGGTATACATATACATGTAGTATGTTTTTTCTCACATCAAGGTTTTTTTATTATTATTAATTATGAGAATTTTTGTATCAGTCATGTGCAGATCCATATTATATGTGTAATTTATTATATATTGCTGTATTTATATTCATGACAGATTCTAAATTTATTTGACAAAGTTTTTTATTCCCGCGTTAACGTCATGTTCTGTTTAGCGTATAGTTAAAGGGACGTTGCGTCATTTGTAATTTTAAAAACGTCAATTTTTTCTGAAGAAGACTAAACGTCGAACTTACCTTAAGAAAAACGTTTGTTTTTATTGAAATGATTATATATTATGTTAGTGACAAATATGTTATCATATATAGAAGTGCCAGACTATTTTTCCCCGTTGGTTCCCATCTTGACTGTGCATTTAAATGTAGTACTGGTGCTACTGAGGGTATGACCTCTTTTGCAAAATGATGTAATTATCCGACAATTATATCTTGACAGCTATATTATTTTCGTGAAATAGATAATAGAATTTCAATAAATTGAATCTCTTTTTGTCTTAGAATTTATAGGTATATATTATTAATAATAGAAAATTATGTTGTAGTAGCTTTCTGGAGCAATCCATTTTGCTATTTAATTGATATTCGCACGCTGCAAGTAGCAAAATAAAAAGCCTTGGAACACAATATGTTATATTTAAAAAACCTATCCTTTATTTGTAGAAAAGCATGTGTTTATCTGTGATAATTTTCAGAGATAGATGCCCTTCGTGTAGCTGAGGCAGAGATTAAAACAACAGTAAATGCAATGATTAAGTACAGTAATGACTTACAGTCTGGAATAACTAACATCAATGGTCTGTATGCAACAATAAAGACAGAGTGTAAAGATGATGGTAAAACATTCTGTGACTCCCTGCCTGATAGTGCAGGACCTGATGCTCTTGATATTAGTATAGATAACAGTAAGGTATGAGCTTTTTTATTGTGCTTTTTCACTGTCAATTACAGTTATGTTTTTACTTACATGTAGCTAAATAATATTATGTGCTATTATCCTACTTTGAATTTGTATTTACAAACCATTGTTGATTAACATTGAACCTGTTAGTGACAAGTGCAGACCAAGATTTGTGCCATCTGATCATGGGCTGCACCATAAACTATTCTAGTATCTTAAAAAAAGTCCTGAAAAGTTATAAAGTTTTGCTCAGATTTAAAGATGGGCAAGGCCATGCAAGATATTTAGTATTGTAAGGAACAGAACAGAACAGAACAGAAACTTTATTTTCTAGACTTATACAAAGTACATCGTCTTGTTAACATGAATTCAATAATATATACAACATAATCACATAAATATATGTATGGCGAGTCATTATAATAAATATAAACATAACAATTACAAGCACCAAATTCATGAGAGGATAAACTACAACCTTGAGAGTTTCAAAATTGTATTTCTTAGCTTTAAAGGCTTCTTTGATATATTTGCAAAACATTTATTAATATTTTTTTATTTTTTAATACACAATAATTCAGTAAATTTAAACATAGATGGTCTGTTATAATAGTAACTTTTTATATATTTTTTACGTAAATCTACAAAACTTGAACACACACATATGAAATGATACTCATCCTCTATATCCAAAACATTACAGCACTGACAGTATCTTTGTTCACGAGGAATGTTATTAGTGGCATACCTTCCTGTTTGTATTTTGAGAGGATGAACAGATAGTCTTAATCGACAAAAATACATTCTAAATTTACGTGGTAAAATGTCAAAGATAATTTTCGTAACTAAGACACAATTTAAAATGTTTGTAATTACAATAAAACAGAACTTCGATCTAGGATACTGGGCCCATTCTTGTTTATACGTATCAATAACTCTACTTTTAAATTTTTGAAGAAACAATTTAGGATCTATATAATTATTCACTATCAAAAATATCAGCAAAACCATAATCACATAACAACTTCTTCACATTTGAGACCCAATTTTTACACCCTCTTTTTACAATCAATTACACCTTCTCTATACATTGTATTTAAATGATATTATCCGAGTTTTTTCAACTTGCACCAAAATTTAATTATTTCTAACATAACGGGACACATATAATGGATATCTTCCTCAATTCACCATAAACAGCAGCAGAACAGGTATTAGGTCTTACATTTAATAATCGTTTGCAAAATTTTAAATGAATTCTTTCTATTTCTTTAGATTTTGTGTACCCCCATATTTCAGATCAATATCCTAAGATTGAGCCTACAAATGCATCAAATAACTGGCATAATGTTTTTGGTTTTAAATCAAATTTCTTACAGTTATAAAATAAAACATTTAGAGCCTTTAATGCTTTCCCTATTAAATGTTCCTGATTAAGTGTGAAATTACCAGTATAGTTTAAAACAGCTACCAAGGTAGTTAAAAATCATTTACAATATCTAGGATTTGGCCGTTCGTAGGTCCAGTGTTCTGTGGGTAGAAGTCCTCCACGCTTTCTAAAAACCATTACTTTAGTTTTAGTAGTATTTACCTTTGAGACCCCAAGTATTACAATATGAATATAAAAGATCTAAATTATTTTTGAAGTTCTATTGGTGACTTGCCCCACGATGGCCATATCATCAGCAAATAATAATAAAATCAATATAACATCATCAAATGTCAAACCAGTTTCAATGTTGTCTTGCAAATAAAGTTCCAAATCCTCAACAAAGAGAGAAAATAAAATTGGAGAAATTACCTCCCCTTGACGTAGGCCAATGGCATAATTGAAATAATCAGAATAACTAGAACATGACTTAACACATAATTTTACATTTTGGTACATATCTCTAATTATTCTTAAACATTTTACCTTGGATACCTATTTTATACATTTTTGAGCCATAATGCGTTTCTGTAAATACTATCAAAACATTTCATCAAATCAACAAAAACTACATATAAACGTTTATTTTGATTTAAATTATTTTTTGGATTAAAGACAAAAGAATAAATATAGCATCCATTTGTAGAACGCCCTTTTCGAAAACCGAATTGAGCATCAGATATATATTATTACTTTCACAAAAAGTTTCAATTCTATTATTAAGCACAGTGGTAAATAATTTTGAAGACAGCTAACTAATGTTATGGCCTCTATAATTGTTAACATCATCAGTTACTACCCTTCTTATGTAAAGGTATTATAATTCCCTCAGTCCATTTCTTCTGGATAAAAAACCCCGAATTTAAAATAGCATTAAATATATCACACAAATGCGCAACCTATTATTATTTAAAAAAACCTTTCTATGAAATATTCATTCAATTAAATAATCACTACCTAAAGATTTACCCCTTTTCAATAAATTTAACAGCTTTTGAAAATTTCCTCTAAAGTATTGGCCCTTATCTAATTCTTCCCAAATGGAGTATTCAAGTCATTAAAAAGGGAATGGCTTTCACCAAAAATTTTCCGCATCAATATTTGTACAGTTAAAAATAAATCCCACTACTTTATTAGCTCTCAAAATTATTCCTTAAATACATGACAGGATACCGTTTATGTTTTGAACTTGGATTTACTCTTAAAATATTTCCAAAATTGTTTCGGATTACTATGCTTTTAAATTTTTCTAATTCAGGAACATTTTTTTTGTAAAATGTTTTTTTCTTTCTGCGCACAATATCTTTATATTTCTTTTTTACAATTTTTACATATATTATTCTATTTGAATCATTTGAGTACATGTATTAAAAAACCCGTTTAATGCTTTTCCAAGTATGTATTTCTTGGCATTAATGCATTCTCTGTCAAAAACCATTTCAGAGTTATTCTATATAATCTGATTTATCATTAAAAATGGAAAACATGTTTGTTTAAATTTACAACATTTTCCAAATAAAGGGTCCGCTACGCTCCGAATTAACAGAAGTGAAGTCATTTAATACACTATTTATAGAGTCTCTGTTTGAAAAAAAATTAATATCATCAATAATAGTATTTTAGCTCAGGTAATTTAGCTATCAGACCGCTTCGCAAAAATTATTGGTGTGTGATATACTATCCCATTTTAAAATAATCCTCTGAAAAACTATCAGGGTTTATTTACATTATTATTTACAAAATAAAGAAAAACGCAAAGGCGCATGGTCACTCCATTCATTAATAGAATCTATAGTAAAATTGTCCACCAATGAAAAGTTACGTTCATTTTGGTCAGCAAATAATCAATAACCGATGCGCCCTTAGGAAAACATAGGTGTATTTACAAGTGTCGCCTAATCTACCGTTAAGAATATCGTAAAACATGAAGATTTACAAAGATCAAGAAGTTTAAACACCGTGACTGTTATTTACATTATCAATTGAGGCCCATAATAGGTTCATATCAGGTGTATAGTCAACATCATCTGTGATTATGAATTTAAAAAATCATTAACAATTTAAAAATCATTCTTTTTACCAACCCTACTGTTTAAAATTCTCCAGTGACAAATACATCACCTTTTTGTTTCATATAAAATATATCATTTTCTAAAAGATTCAAATAAGTCAGTATTAATAACGTTATATGCAGGAGAGTTTTCAACCCATATATAAGCACCACAAATATAAATATCATTTTGAGTCTTAAAAAAATTATGATCAAGTTTAAGCCATATTATAGTATCGTAATGATTTTTTACTATTTCAATGCCGTTTTTTAAACTATCTCTATAATATAAAGCTATACCACCACTAGATCGTTTGGCATTACGGTGTTTAAATTTTCTATAAAAATTATGTACAATATAATCATTTATTTCAATGTTACTGGTAGAACATGCCCAAGTTTCATATAAAAAACAAACATCACTATTGGAAATAATATTTACAAAAGCATCATTGTCTTTTTTGTCAGCAGATAGTCCATTTACATTCCAAGAAAGAATGTTAAGTTTACCCTCCGCGCAATCCTATTCTCTGACGGCCTTGCCATTCACATACAACGTATCATTGTAAGGATTGTATAAGTTTTAAGGTCAAGGTGTTAAAACAGCCCGCTGGGTAGAGTCTGGTCAGACTTCACAGCTAGTAGCCTGAGCTTGAACCTTAAACTCTGTACTGGTAGCAAAGTTCCGTCATATTACAGAAAGGGGTAAAGAAATATGGCTTCAGAATACTTAAATTATAACTCTCTGATAATGAACAAACTGATGCCAATACCCAAACATTTTTATGATCAGATGCCATGGACAGTGATATAACTTTAAAATGATATTTCTATGTTTATTTAGTTGACAGTGATAGTGAATGAGGTCTCAGCAGTTATAACAGAAGCAAATAAAGTGAATTTAACTGAATACAGCACTCTGGTAAGTGAAATTTGTTCAGTGCTTTATTTTATTTCATCAAATTGATTTTCTGATATGTGTTTGTATCTTCTAAGTTCTTCCGGTTGGGGAAAAAAAACAATTTCCCTGGGCTCCCGGATCCAAACTTTTCAGATTTCACATTTATTGTTATTATAAATTGGGTTTTATATTGAAAATATTTCTGCCCCCTTTTGATTTCTGAAATACTTTACATTTATAAAAAATGAATGATGTTAATTCATAGTTATTAGGTGTGCAGGCATCAAAAAATATTTCTAGAGTCACTCATCCAGCAGGACGAGAAGCTTCTAAATCCTGAATGCACAGACAACATTTTTCCTCTCGTCCTGCATCAAGTTCTCTTAAATTCTATTCATAATTATGAGCGGACAAGTGGTTCAATTTTGGGGTTTTGTTCCCCGGGGACTTTTTATTTTGGGGAGTTTAAAATTTTTGCTTGTTTTAAAAAATTTTTTTGAGGTTTTAGTTGATTTCCCTTGGGTTTTTTGTTTCAGGGGGGATACAACATTTTAAAAAGGTACCCAAAGGGCTATAAAAAATGCCCGTCAGATGCTGGGAGATAGTATGACAGTTATCACATTATCTTTGTATATCTATTAAGGTCCTTTTTTTTCTCAGAAACTATGAAAGCTCAGCGATTTTTTTTGGCATATTTTATAGCAGATATTCGGTCATATTCCCAATTGAAAATACAGTTAAACTTTGTGCTCGAACTCGGATCTTTGAATACCTCCCTTTGCTCAAATTTATCGCCCAGTCCCGGCAATGTCTTGAAAGTAAGTTTCCCAAAAAGTATCACTTTAAACTTGGAATATCATTTTAAACTTAGAGTACTTGTTCACTTTCAAATTTGAAATGCATTTGTAGCAGGAGATAATCCTGAAAACCTTTTTTGCTTAATTATTTCCCTTGTTCAACTTATAATACTTGCCTTTTTCTCAAAAACTGTTGAAAGTATTCACGCCAAACTATTGTTGACTATCAAGGGCAAGTAAGTCTGATCAGCATGTTTTCAGAGTTATGCCCCCTCTGTGTTACTTTTATTTTACCATTCAGCACTGATAAAAATGGAGCACACTGTCCACAGACAGATCTTGTTCATATTTTTGCACAGTCAAATGCCATAGTATAAGGCAAGAATAGGTTTTATCTATAGAATTATTTGTATATGTAACAATATAATTTATAACTTTTAATTATGCCCAGACTATTTAAGGGGAGTAGGTATATATATTTGCCCATTTCCATTTGTCACACTGTCATACTGTCCATTTGTTACAAGACTGTTTACTAAACTATGAATACATTTCTGGTTTTCATATCTTTAGTTATATACCTGTGTAAATTGAGATATTAATCATGTACTTTCAGTGGTTAAAGCAACACTAGATACTGTACATGATGATATGAAACCAGAGATAGACACTGCTCTTAACTCTGCAAAGTTTGTAAGATGATTTAAAAAAAATTTGTTAGTCCCCTACCGGTTTACCGGAGGGGACTGACTTTAGGTTTACCCTCCGTCCGTCTGTCCATCCGTCTGTCTGTCCGTCCGTCAGTCCGTCCATCCACAAAACTGGATCCCGCGATAACTTGAAAAGTACTGAAAATATTTTTATGAAACTTGGTATATGGATAGATGGCAGTATGGAGATTATGCACGTCTTTTTCTTTTCTTCCTATATTGGAAATTCTGGTTGCTATGGCAACAAATAGGCTAAAAATATGGCAAATTTTACACATAAACTGGATCCAGTGATAACGCAAAAAGTACTGGAAATATTTTTATGAAACTTGACATATGGGTAGATGGCAGTCTTGGAATTATGCACGTCTTTTTCTTTTCTTCCTATGTTGAAAATTCTGGTTGCTATATGGCAACAAATAGGCTGAAAATATGGCAAATTTTACACATAAACTGGATCCAGTGGTAAAGCAAAAAGTACTGAAAATATTTTTATGAAACTTGGTATATGGATAGATGGCAGTATGGAGATTATGCACGTCTTTTTCTTTTCTTCCTATGTTGAAAATTCTGATTGCTATGGCAACACATAGACTGCAAATATGGCAAATTTTACACATAAACTGAATCCAGTGATAACTCAAAAGTACTGGAAATATTTTTATGAAACTTGACATATGGGTAGATGGCAGTCTTGAGATTATGCATGTCTTATCTGTTCTTCCTATTTTGAAAAAATATCAGTTGCCTTGGCAACAAATAGGCTTAAAACATGGCAAATATAACAATATTTGTGATTAGTCAAAAAGAGCTGAAAATTTTTATGAAATTGCATCTTTAATTCAAGAGTTATCTCCTCTTTAAGAATTTTGCTTTTAAAATGTTATATTTTGGTAACAGGGATGTTTCAAATATTAACTTTAGAGTGTCCTTCAGTCGGTCTGTCTGTCTGTTCATAAAAACTGTTTCCTGTGATCACTTTAAAAGAACTTTTCCAACAAGTTTACTTAAAATAGAGAAAAATTGAAACATAAGTGAATGGCCAATGGCCCTTCAAAATGTTGATGGGGTTCTAACCGGTAGGGGACTTATTGATTGCTTGCAATACTATGATAATTGCTTGTTTGTTTAAGAGTAAGATTCAAATATATATTTCACTGAGCAATATATTAAGTTATCTTTAGAGAAGATATAATTTTAAGTTATATAAAATGTTAAAAGTGAAAAAGAAGTCATTATATAAACAATATACCACTGAAGTGATCTTACAGTAGAATTAGCAAAAATTATAATGTACAGTCAAACCCCGTTTATTCGAAGTGCCTGGGACTGAATATTTACTTCGAATAATCGATGGTTCGAATAATCGTAATTGGAATATTGTGATAGACGAAAACTACTCCACTTTGAGCAATCATAGCAAAACTACCTTTTACAATACACTTACTTCCTGTAATCAATTGAGAAAAATAAATATTAAATAAAAGATGCGTAAAAATTATTGTATTGACTTTGAAGACATAAATACTTGCATTTTATTCTACATTATGTATCGTTTCGTTTCGCGCGAAGCCTTGATAATGGCCGTGTTGTCACTAGTACGGTATGTACAGCTAAACTCTGGTATTTTGGATTATGATAAATTAAGGCTCTCAATGTAGCGTTACAATTAATGAAAAAAATGTTTTGGATGTTTTGACAAATTTACATGTACGGTATGTATGAAAATTATATCATTAATAGTGACAAATCGGACACTGTGCATTGCTTTTCATTTTTGGTAATTAAAGTTGATTAGAGTTATTATCATGACTGTCTAAATACACGCATGACTGTTGATATTTTTCACAAGTCGACTGGTCAGCGAGTGGATCTGCGCCAATTAGTCTGGCTACGAATAATACTTAGGCTGGCTTCCAATAATAGGTGTGAAATTCTTTCATAATTGCAAAATCGGGACCGAAATTTTACTTCGAAAAATAGGAGGTATTCGGATAATGCATTTCGAATAATATGCTCGTATTTAAATTGATTTATATAGAGATAAAAACGGGACCGCCGATCTACTTCGGATAATGCCGGGTATTCGAAAGGGTTGTCGAATAACCGGGGTCGGACTGTATATACATATAATTGTTTCAGGACATGGACTTCAGTGATACATTAGATCCATTTGATGAGACCATTAGTCTGCTTGAAAGTAATACAGCTACAATGTAAGATATTTTTCCTACCACCAAGTTGTAACCAATTAGTACTTTACTCTAAATCATTATTCCAATTTTGATTCTGAAAATTTTAAAAGGTATTCTTGTATGCAGCTATATAATAAATTTAACTGAGAAGGAAACATTAATAGATAAACTCAAAACCATATTCACATAATTGATTTTTATCTTACAGCCTATGTAATTTCATTATTATAATGACACTGCTGCACTTGCAGGTGAAAAGTATGACAAAGTGTGGTTGTTCATAAACATAAAAAAAGCTGAAGTACCTTTATTATGCAAAAATAGCGTTAATGCATCTTTTTCATGCATTAACAAGATATCTTGGACAAGTGATTTATGTCACTTTAAAATAGAGTCTTTATAATAAAGGCCACAACAAAATTTGAAGAAGACCTTAGACTTCCCAATTTTAAAATTCCACCTTCACAACTGAATAAAATGCCACTTTCATAATAAAAAGAAATCTTTGATTTATGAAACAAATAATATTAAAACAAAATTTCAAAGTATAACAATTGAGCAGTTTCACCTTTAAATATTCAAAATTGTTCCAAGCTTATAGGCAATTTGAAATCTAGGGGAAACATATTGATTGGAGAGCACTTCAAATTTGTTTTCTAGAACTATAAAAGCACACTGGTAAAGAGTAAAAGAGCCACGTCACGACAAAACCAACATAGTGCGTTTGCAACCAGCATGGATCAAGACCAGCCTGCGCATCCACGCAGTATGATCAGGATCCATGATGTTGGCTTGCAAACCCTATTACAAGTAGAGAAACTGATAGCAAACAGCATGGATCCTGACCAGACTGCGCAAATGCGCAGGCTGGTCTGGATTCATGCTGGTCGCAAACCCATTATGTTGGTTTTGTCGTGCCGCGGCTCAGATGTGTTTTAAGGTCATCAGAACTGAATACTGTTAGGGTCTTTGGTACTATATATATTTACTAACTAGAATGCTTTGTGGAAACTGTTCATTTTTTTTTCATTGCATTTTTAGTGGCAGTGTTTTTGCAGTTCTGGGATGTATATTTTTCACTATTGGAATGGTGGCTTTTGTTGGCATGATGTTGGGAATTCTATGTACAAAAAAACCTACTTCTATAATGGAGACAGGCAGAACGAAGGCTGGCAGCTGTGGAGCATGTTTATTGATGACGTATTCAATTTTCTATAATCCTACATCATTTCATAATATTTAAAGATGTTTAAAAAATAGAAGAAAAAATACTGAAAGAATAATTTGTTCCCTTTTATTAACTCAAACATTTGAAATCCATTGACATGAATGGAAATGGCAACTGTGACAGGAGATACAAAGGAGTCTTTCAAGGAACACAATTTATGAGGCACTGTAATGTTTCTTTTTTTTTAAAAATCAATTATGTCATTTGTTATTATGAAGAATGCATAAAACACTAGAAAAGTGAAGCAAAAGGCAGAATATTTTTAACAAGAAGCTGGTACAATTATTACTGGATCATGTTAAATCTTATCATCATGATGGGTGGTAGTTTAACATAGTAACAAAACTGTAAAATATTGGAACATTACAGTTGTTAAATTATTATATTGTAGATCGGTTGGGCTTGCTGTTTTTCCTCTTATTTTGAGTCTACTGTTAGGATCTACTCTCATGTTACTGGGGGGTAACTTCACCATTTTATGTGCTCCTCTTGAAGATCTCACAGTGCTCAAAAGGGTAAGAATGCTTTATAGTAACTTATTGTAATAGTGAATATATTTTTTAAACATATCTAAAGGAACAAAATTTTGAAAACAATGCACTTTTCCTGAAACAGGTTATCAACTGATCACACAAAGTCTGCCTCTAGTTTAACGTTTATAGGTTATTTTCCTCTTGTTCACAAATGATTTAAATTTAAAATCGCATTTATATATTTAAACTTTTTTACTGAATTTTTTCTCAAAAATTAAAAACAAATTTTAAAAATGGGGATTTAATGACCGAGAGACAATATGGTTGTTACACAATTAGATAATTAGTTTTATAAAGCAACTTTAAGTTTTAATTTGATTTTTAGTCTCTTATTGTACTAGAATAGAAAGTGATTATCCTTTATTGTACTAGAATAGAAAGTGATTATCCTTTATTGTACTAGAATAGAAAGTGATTATCCTTTATTGTACTAGAATAGAAAGTGATTATCCTTTATTGTACTAGAATAGAAAGTGATTATCCTTTATTGTACTAGAATAGAAAGTGATTATCCTTTATTGTACTAGAATAGAAAGTGATTATCCTTTGCAAAAAGCCGGGCAAACCTGTACATTAGTACTATTTTTATGCTCCCCGAAAAATTTCAGGGAAGCATATAGTCCCTGAGTTGTCCATCAGTCCGTATGTACATACGTCCCGAATTCGTGTCCGGCCAATAACTTTGTTATTTGAAGTCTGAGATTTCAAAACTATTTCACAGAAATGATCACCATTGAGACGACATGTCGCACACAACATTTAAGTCGCTACCTTGAAGGTCAAGGTCACAACATGACCTTGAAGCAAAATCGTGTTCGGCCCATAACTTCCTTATTTGATGTCTGATTTTACAACTATTTCACAGAAATGATCACCATATTGAGACGACGTGTCCCATGCAAGTCGGTAGACAGATCTTATTGAGTAGAAGTTCAGTACAAAGAACAGTAACTCTGCATTGCCTAAGTTTGGAATTATCACATTTTGAACTTTGTCTAGGACATAACTCTGAAACTACAAAAGATATACTTTTCTGTGTCCAAATCCTAGTCGGGGAGCATCACCCGGTTCAACCGGCTTTTGTCTATACTTGTCAAAGGGTTTTAAAATCTACATTGTTTTATAACTTAGAATCTATTTCTATAATTTATGCACTATATCTAAACTATTCAGGTCTTTTCGTCTTTTTACAGCTGGTAGACAGTGGCTTGTTGTTTGGTGGAGAGAATCTTGGGGAGAAGTTTTTCAATGATTCATCTTTAGATTTGTCTGTCACCAACCTATTCAAGTCAGCTGCTAATCACATAAATACTCTTTTTATTACATATTTATGCTCACCGAAAATTTTGGGGGAGCATATAGTAGCCGGTTGTCCGTCCGTCAGTCCGTCCGAGCAAACATTTGATATTAAAAATATGAGCTTCATTCCGTAGTTAAATAAAACACAAAAACTCATAAAATTCAAATTAAGAGCTATTTTTTGTTTTTATGAGCTAAATTTAGCTTATGCACTTACGTCCAGGTGTAGTTTATGAGCTGATTTGCCCTTTAAATATCAAAAGTTGGTACGTCCGTACGTACGTCCCAAATTCGTGTCCGGCCCATAACTTTGAAGTCAGATTTTAAAACTATTTCACAGAAATGATCACCATATTGAGATGACATGTCGCGCGCAATATTTAGGTCGCTACCTTGAAGGTCAAGGTCACAGCATGACCTTGCAGCAAAAACGTATCCATGCAGCCCATAACTTCGTTATTTGAAGTCGGATTTTACAACTATTTCACAGAAATGATGACCATATTGAGACAACATGTCGCACGCAACATTTGGGTGGCTACCTTGAAGGTCAAGGTCACATCATGACCTTGCAGCAAAGTCGGTTCGGTCTGTAACTTCGTTATTTGAAGTCAGATTTTAAAACTATTTCACAGAAATGATCACCATATTGAGACAATGTGTCGCACTTAACATTGGGGTCACTACCATGAAGGTCAAGGTCACAGCATGACCTTGCAGCAAAACCGTGTCCGGCCCATAACTTCGTAACTTGAAGTCGGGTTTAACAAATATTTCACAGAGATGATCACCATATATAATCTAAGTTTCGCATGCAACATTTGGGTCACTACCTTGAAGGTCAAGGTCACAGCGTGACCTTGCAGCAAAAGCATGTCCAGCCAATAACCTTGTTATTTGAAGTTGGATTTTACAACTTTTTTACAGAAATGATCACCATATGGAGAAAATGTGTCGCGCGCAACATTTTGGTTGTTTTTTAATTTTACACTTTGAACTTTGTCTGTGACATAACTCTGACACTTTAAGAGGTATACCTTCCTGTGTCCAAAACCTATTCAGGGAGTATCAACCGACTCTTGTTTCTTTTATTTATGGTACTGTTGTTTTACATATGAAAGTTCAAACAGCTATTTTTCATTTCTTAAATTGCTATGCATAGATATCACAATGTCTTTTGTATATTATGTAACAGTAGAAAATCTATGTGTGGGACTTTGATTAGTCATTTTTTCTCGATGTTGAATTATTTGGTTGGCATATTACTAATTGTAATATGGTACAGAAAACCCTCATACAATTTTTATTGATTAAAATTTCTGCTTTTTTTCACCTTTACATTTAGATTACCAAGAATATAAATAAATAACATCTTTTCGTTTGAACTTATCTAAGAATTTTAATACAAGGTCTTTTTCCAAGCTGGGCAGCATTCCTATCTCAAATATTACTAAAAATCCAATATGGCTAAATTAAATCCTCACTAAACTAAGAGTATACATGTGTATCATGAATTAATTATGACATTTATTTTTTAAGAAGGGATTTTTAGTTTGAAAAAATTGTTTAGGAAATGTCATGTAATTATTAAATATCACAAATGCTCATTGATGATTTCTAAGAAATTCTACATTATGTTTTCAAGGACATGTCGGAATGATGGCACATTGTATTCAGGATTGAATTTAGGAACTATTATGAACTTATCAACACTCTTTTCTGTTGATGAGGTGAGTCAGATGGTTGATTTTGAAGTGTATGAAGCTTTTAAATAGTTTTTAACACTGCCATGTTGATGTTTTGTTGCTTTAAGAACTATATACAGTTTCAATTGAAAAAAACATATATCTTTTAATGGTAAAACATTAAAGTTTAGAATCAGAATATTTCTTCATGTAAATTTAATTTCTCTGAATATTGCTTCAAGTTGTACTACTTCAGTCATTATACCAACGCAACATCATCAGAGATCAGTTGACAATTAGTGTTTTTAATAGTTGTTATTTGTTTGCTGCTTCCGTGACATTTGACATTAAAACAGCTGTCTAGAAATTCTTTAATTTATAGCAGCAAAATGTTTGTAATAACTATGTCACCTAGTAATAAAAAAATTTATGCTCCCCTTCAAAGAATTGGGGGAATATTGTTTTGCATATTTTGGTTGGTCTTTCTGTCTGAAGACCAAGCTATTTCTGATCAATTGTTTAAGAACTCCTGGGCATAGAAACTTCAAATTGATTATGGATATTGGCCATGACAAGTAAATGAAGCCTGATGGTTTTATGGGGTAACTAGGTCAAAAGTAAATGTCACATAGACCTTTTATATCAAAATGATTTCTGATCAATAACTCATCAACCCAATGGTCCTTAATTGCCCTCACACTTTACAGGTGCATTGGTATTGGCCAGTAGATGACCCCTATTGATTTTGGGGTCAAAGGACAAGTTCACATTCACCTTGTATATAAAAACAGTATCCAACCTATAACTTGTCAACCCATGAGCCCTTGGCCATCGAACTTCATAGGTTCATTAGTGTTTGCCAGTTGTTGACCTCTTTTGATTTTGGGAGCAGGCGATCAATGATCAAGGTCATATTCACCTTTTATCTTAAAACGGTTCCCACCAAATCATTGACAACCCATGGGCCTCAAACTTCACAAGTGTATTGTTCTTTCCTAGTGCATGACTTCTATTGATTTTGAGGTCAAAGGTCAAGATCACATTGACCCTGTATGTCAAAATAGTTTGAATTAGTCTTTGGCACTTCATGACCCATTTTGGGTTGAGGGGTAAAAGGTCAAGGTCACCTTGACCTAGTATGCCAAAAAGTTTTTCAACCAGTAACTCAACACCCCATTGGCCCTTAAACTGTATAGGAGCATGATTATAAGGCAGTAGATGACCCCTTTTGATTTTGTGGTTGAGTTCACATTGACCTTGTGTGCCAAAACTGTTTCTGACCAATAACTCAACCTGTTGGCCTCACCCTCTCAAACTGCATAGGTGCACTTCAATAAAACTTGTATAACATTACTTTTATTATGCCTTCCTTCAAAGAAGATTGGCTATATGGCTTTTCACAGTTGGTTGGTCCATACACCAAACCTTTTCTGATAAAGAATAAAAACAACTGGGCTTAAAGGAACTTCAACTTAGTATGGAGATTGGTTATGACCAGTAGATGAACTATATATTGTTTTGGGGTCACTAGGTTAATAGTCAAAGTTACAATGACCCGGCCACATGACTTATTGGCTGGCATTGGGAGGGCATACATTACATGTTTTACAAACATTATCTTGTTAATTTCAGAAATGTTGAACAGTAAATAACCATTAAAACTTTGTTTTGTCAGTTTGTACCAGACCTAGGTGACAGTGTAGTGATGCAGATTAATGACACTATAAAGGATATCAGTATTGTAGATGTCAGTTCTTTCAATGACCTCAAATCAAGCCTAGACCTGCCTAACATAGATAGAGATACTGCAAGAGAGGTAATTCTTCTGTCAAACTTTGACCAAGTGATGTTGATAGCTAACTTTGAATTGCTTTTCTATCATTTATATGGGTTACAAACCTGCTTAAAATAAACCTTACAATTAACATAAAAAAGCATGTAATTTAGTGATAATCAACCTTTTCATTTAAAAGGTATAAATTATTCATCAAAACCTTGTTTGTGTTTGGAAATTTTTGAGGCATTTATCTTTTTGTCTTGTTTTGTCACTCCTCAAGATTTATATTCTATAAACGGCATTACATAGCATTCAGTAATTAATACAGAATGGAAATCAACATGCAACTTCTATGGTCGATGTTTTTAACTCAATAATTATTTATTTCATTTTGTAAAACTTATGTTGTCATTTGTAGCTTATCCAGATGTCAAAGAGGTAATAGTTGTGAATATTGTCCTCATCTTTTATCATTAACTGCATCCTCTCTCCAACTAATCTGTCACTTTAATTACAGGCACATACTCTTGAATTTAAACATAATTGGTTTTTAATGAATTTCTGAATTGTTTAAAGTTCTAATTCTAAATGAAGTAAATCTGTATTTGTTGTAATTGGGTCTCATAAAGATTACTTTAAATAATTGTAATCACACCAGTAATTAATTGTTCAACTGTATTTACATACATTGTATTTGTAAGCAAACAAGTAATTTATCAACTTAAACATGAATAACTGTCATAAAATCATGCTTTTAAATCAACCTTAAAAAACATTAATAGAGTTTAATATTTCACTTTTTTTTTTAAATTGCAATACTAACACTGTTATATGAGCGTTAGGCTTTTATTCTTACAAATAATTTACTAACAGCTTGCAGACTTATATATCTTATGAACACAAAGAATAATCACAAAACCATAGTTATTTGTTATCACATTTCCTACAGTGATAATAATATGAGCCGCGTCACTACAAAACCAACATGCGTTTGCGACCAGCATGGATCCAGACCAGCCTGCACATCCGCGCAGTCTGATCAAGATCCATGCTGTTCGCTATCAGTTTCTCTACTTGTTATAGGGTTTGTAAGCGAACAGCATGGATCCTGATCAGACTGCGCGGAAGCGCAGGCTGGTCTGGATCCATGCTGGTCGCAAACCCATTATGTTGGTTTTGTCATGACGGGGCTCATTAATATTAACACATGTTGTATATGAATCATAATATAACTGGTATTACTGCTAACTTTAATCTTTGTTCTTTTTAGCTTTTAGTTATAACTCAAATTGTGGAAGTATGTCAATTTTCAAATACCTTAAATTTTTAACCAACCTAAAAATGTATGAAAATATATGCATAAAATATTAAGAGGATATTTTTTCGTTTGAGTGAAATATGGAATATATTTTCACGAAACATGATAAAATGCCACATATTTTCACGAGCCGGGACGGCGAGTGAAAATATATGGCATTTTATCATGTTGAGTGAAAATATATACCATATTTCACGAAAAACGAAAAAATAACCTTTTTATTTAATTTCATTATCAAAGAAATATGGTAATGAACCCCATTGCTTGCTACGCAACTGCAATTGTACAGCGCGCAGTAATATATTATTGTGTCTTGTTTTGCACGCGATATTTGGCGCTACATTGTGACGTCACGTAAACAACTCTTTAAACGTCTGTACAGCGTTAATAACTGAATTAAAGATATTGGTGTTCGGATTTATTTTCTTAGTTAGACCATTTTCTATCATTCTAGATAGTTTTCAAAGCAAAATTCAACAAAAAGTTGTTTTGTATTTATCAGATTTTTCAAACAAAATAGCAAAAGTAGTCCCTTAAAATAAATATGAGTTTTGACTCCGCCCACTTTCATATTTATATTTCATATTTATTTTTAAAAAATATGAAATATATTTGACTGATATAGCACCATATTTCATGGGTAAAATTAAATAAACTGTCATATTTTATAATTAATTTTTATGTTGAGATATTTAACAGAAAAATAAAGAACAATATTACAATACCTTCAGATCACGGATTTATATTACAAGGATCGGACACTTTCGTTTAGCTTAAAGTCTCGTCGCGCGCATGCGCGGAATCGCACATAGGATAAAGGTGGACAGAATGAGAGATGGCGGAACGCGCGGAGTGCGAAATATGACAGATTTTCACAAGAGTATATGGTGTTATTGCAGCTTTGTGAAAAATTATACACATATGAATGTATTGATACAGTATTATTTTGTGCAGCGAAAGTATTAATATATGAAAATATGCCGATAGAACGATGCAACGCTTAGTTAAAAAAGTACCTAATTTAAAAAATATTCGCCTATTGTTTAGGCATACTCTCTACACTTTGACGCCCGTTTACTTCAAGCACAAATAATTACCGCGATTCAGATTAAGATAATTCTTTTTTACATGGTTTAATGGGTGCATTGCAAAAAAATGTTTCTTGATTGCTTAAACACTTTTAAAGGAATTCATGTTTGAAATTTGTCTTTATTTCTGTGAATTATTTCCAAATGATTTGTACATTTTTTATTTGATTACCTGTATATTAGTATAAATATAGTAAATATTCTACTAATTAGTGTATTAAATATATTTTCAGATCATTCTAGACAAGCGTTCATATATAGATGAATTCATTAGATTGGCAAGGAAGAAACTTTTATTGGCATACAGAACAGCTGTTTTATATAAAAAAAAATGTTTTGAAGCAGATTTTTTTTTCTCATAGTTATCCTTTACAATTCACGTCAAATGATTTATTTGTCATATGTTTATTTCCATTATATTTCAAAGAAAGGGCTATACAAATTTAATTGTATATTTTCTATTTCATTTATAAATTTTAATAAAGAAAATAGATTTACATTGTATTTATATATATCCTCTTCAGAATCATTTTCTTATCACACATACCATGGACTGTAGTTAAAGACCGCGCACATACAAAATAAACATTCAAATTCCTTTTGTTTTTAAAGATGGTAATGAATGAAAGTTTGAAAATAAAGTTTTTCAATTATCACTTGTTACCTGGTAATTAACCCCCTTCAAAAGTAATTAAACTTCAAAGAAATTTAAGCGATGTGTAAAAAATAATCAAAAGTTACTTTTATTTCGCATAATACTGACTCAAACTGTAAAGATTTTTATTGTTTTTCTAGCGTTACATTAAAAAATATCAGAAATATCTTTCTACAGGCATTCAAATAAAAAGAATAATTAAAATATACGAGTGACATTAAAAAGGCCGGAATCGAGACAGCCACACGAGAGTACTTTTAAAACTGTTACGATGATTGTCTACTTCACTGCACCGACTTTTGAAAACAGATTTACAAAAAATAATAATGATATAAATGATGAATGAAATTTAAATATTCTATGAATATGGCAATATTAAAATCTCGGCAATATTTTGTACTAAAAAAATGAATAAATTTTCTTCACGTGTTGAGCGAATTGTAAAGCCCGCAATACATTATCCGTAAAACAATTGTGCGTTAATAAATTTGACTACATAACCCAATGAATTTTAAATATTGCATATTTGATCATCTGTGAATAACTAACATCGGCTTCTTCTTTATTTTGAAATTGAATTTATTTTATTACCATAATAATAAATTTCAAATACCTGCTTTTTATATAAAAAAAAATGTAAATTTACCGCGGATTTCGTCAAGTTAATTTTTTAATCGTCGTTGCGGACAGATAAACTGTACCTTTAAAAAATAAATTAGATATTTGAATTAAACAAGTATTTTTCTTTAAAATAAAATTTAAATTTCCAAAATCGGATAATAAATGGAAAAGCTATATGGTATTTTGTAAAGTAGGTATCCGTTGCGAACGGGCATTTACGCTTAGCGCCGGTAAATTATCGATCGATGTACCTTTATCGGGTGCACGACAAGATATTTAAGCATTTATATAGGGTTAACTGGGAGTGTCCGATCCCTGTAATATAAATCCGTGCTTCAGATAGAAGATGAGCTTAATGCTATAGATCTGGAGGGCAAATCTAAAGAGATGAGTGCACTTGCAGATACCATTCCAGATAAAGTAAGTTTGAAAATTTACAACAAATTATGTTTAGAAAAATTCTTATGTTAAATAATGTTCTTTTAGCTCAAGATGAGTTTTTATTGCATTTTTTAAACCCTTACCCGACTAAATATCTTACATGGACTTCTCCATATTTCAATCTAGGCAAAACCATTTGTGATTTTTAGGGAAAATTTCAAAATAAATATTGCCTGAATAGCAAGCAGCGGTAGACCATGATCAGATTGGATGAATGTGCCGGCTGATCTATGTCCTGCACTGGTCATATGTTTAGTTCAATCGCCACAAGCAGACGTAGGGATAAACTAAAGATTATACAAATTTTTTTTCTGTTTCCTGATTTAAGGTGTGTTTTCAACCTTAATGATTGTCAAAATTTGTTATATTATTATTAGTAATGCAATGGGATATTTTATGGAAGCAATATGTTGGTGCACATACATTATACTTTTCTGTAAGTTATTACTACAATGTATTTATATAATTAAGAGAAATACTGTGAGAGGATTGTAAACCTTTCTAAAGTTCAAGTCTAAAAGACATGATTTGTGAATTATAATTAAATGAGGGCCTATTATCTATGCTTGCACATTAAAAGATTAAGCTCAATGTTTCGTTATCCAGGCCTTGACATTGCTCTTTTCACATTTGATTTGATTAATAAAAATTTATTGATACACATGTACAAATTAGATAATGTACAAAAAAAAACATTCAAAACAATTACTTTGAAAAAAAAAGATTTAACAGTTTATAATCAATTTTAAAACAACGTATTTGAAAAATAATTTTAAGTAATTTTTTGTTTATATATTACTTATAAGTTCATTATTGACAAAAGAATACATGATAGTTAAAATATTTTCCAGGCATATGCAGACAAGTATAAAACATTAAGCATTGCTCTACAAGACATGCATGATGATCAAAAAGTGCCGTTGCTACAATGTGTTGTAAGGCTTAGAAAGTTTATTAAACATCTGCTTCAACATATTCAAATATAGATATAGAATTGAGTTGCAAAAAGTGTAAAAATTGGCAGAATTTATATATTAACTTATTTTTTCTTCCTTCTTTACTTTTTTTTGTATTTTTTCTGTTATACATAGAGTTATTGTAGGGTTGTTGCATTTTTTACATGTATAATCTTTTATCTGAATGATTTTTTTTTTCAAACAGCCATATTAATTCTTATTACATGTTATCTCATTAACTTTAAGTGTATATGAGCCTCGTCACGACAAAACCAACATAGTGCGTTTGTGACCAGCATGGATCCAGACCAGCCTGTGCAGTCTGATCAGGATTCATGCTGTTCGCTATCAGTTTCTCTACTTGTAATAGGGTTGGTAAGCAAACAGCCTGATCAGGATCCATCCCAAACCAAAATGCATGCCTGCAACAAGCTTGCCGCAAGCTTGCTGCAAGCTTACAGCTTGAATACAAGGTTGCTGCATGCTTGCAACAAGCTTGCGATGACTTTTGAAATATATTGCAAGTTTGTTTAAAATTCATGCAAGCTTGCGAACATTTGATGTAAGCTTGCAATGCCACAAGCTTGCAATTAGTAGACACTTAGAAAATTTTTGTACAAATCTACACTTAGAATTTTTTTGTTAAAGTAATGGAAACACTTAGAAATTTTTTGTCAAAAGTGTACACATTAAAAAAAAAGTTCCAAAAATGATAGTTTCAGTGATAATTAACTAGTTTAAACTAGATTACCACGCTGAAGATTGTCTGCCAATGAAATCGCCCCCTTTTTTGTTAAAATTTTACCAAAATATTTACCATTCAATGCTGTAACTCAACTTTATGTATTAAATTTATATGTTATTAATGAGCTGATTTAATGGACTCAACCTATTTATATAATGTACTCGATTTGAATGGGTGAGGGCTAACTGTAAATCGGTTATAGGTAATATACAGAGTTTTAAGAAACTAATTTTCTCGCCTCACTACCCGGGTGTAGATTTTCCAGGGTAAGCCCGGAAGAGAGGCTGGTAAACCCTGGAAAACTATGGAAAAGCATGGAATTCCATGGACATTCATGGAGAATGCGGTATTTTTTCCATGCTATATGGACTTTTTTTGTCCAGCCATTTCCAGCATTGCTGGAATAGGCTGGAAACTGGCTGGACATTTGTGGTAAAAGACTGGAAAACCATGGACTTTACTTCCATGTAGCATGGAAAGTGGAACTTAGATTTTTTTTGATGCTGGAAATGTGTTAAACTTTCTCTAAGTATGCTGGAAAAAACTTGTAAAAATAACAACAAGAAATCTGATTTTATTTTATGAGTATTGTTAATTTACGAAGAAAATATAAAATCATCATTTATTTTAATGCAAGTTACTGTAAATGTTTTGAAATTTGACACTTTATACATTTCATGTAGTTGGAAAAGGGTATCTCAGAAAAAATGTCTATGCAAAGAAGTAAATGAATTGATTGTTAAATACATATTATTATTTAAATAAATCTACATGAAGTTATGTACATTATGAAATAATATCCATTTAATTACATGCTTTATGTTTTACTATAAATTAATTAAAGTCTGTGATTCAATCATTCAGACACTAATCATCAAGATGGGATTGCATTGCTTGCCATTTTTAAATTCTAAGAATTCATGTTTTTGGATAACAATAAATAAACAAAACAAAAACAGTGCATGAAATAATCTCATATAATTTATATTCTATATTAAATTAATCAATACATGTATATATTGCTTTTATTTAGGAAAATAAATACTACATCCACTGAGATTTTACACTACACAGATCAGAGCCTTGATAAAATTCATTGACCAGCATTTTCCCACCATCTGTGCATGACTAATTTACTCCAAGATCAGGCTGTTCCATGTGATTATTTTTGGGGGGAGATAACATTATAAATTTCATATGCAGAATGTGTCTAGAAGGACATTGCAATCTTTTTGTACAAAAATTTGTAATGATTTTTAAAATCTATATATCTATTAGCTATTTGATATTTTCTTTTACGCTCAAAGAATGAAAGTTAAAATGATGAGTAGATTAACCCTGCTAAATTACATAATGATGGACCTGTCCAGTTTTACAGTATTTTTTACTGTTGTAAAATTTGAATTCTAAGATATCTGGGTCAGCAAAGAGAGCAAATTACAGAGGATGTATTTGATATATTAGCAGTTTTGAAGATATTAATTGTTTTGTTTAAGATTTTAAAGTGTTTAAGTATTGGTATGATAACAATCAGAATCACCTGGGACAAGGAGATATACAACAGAATCAGGTATTTATAAACCTTAAGATACATAAATGCAGAAACAAGTTATATATCAAACTATTAACATTTGTAACAAGAGATCAAGGTTGTTTTTATATTTTCAACTTCATGCATTTGTTTTTCTGATAATTCTTTTTAATCTAATCATGTATAATCTGTAAAATATAAATTATTCAATGATTTCTTTATAATGATTGTTTATATTGTTTAAATGGCATGTTAGTAGATCTTTGTCATTTCCTGCAAATTAAACAAATTAAATCAATTTGATTAAATAGGACTAAATGGTACAATCAGTAGTTTTGTACAGCTGAACAGGGTCAATCATAATCATTTGCTATTTTACATGTATGTGTTGTGTTTTCAATGGAACAATCTAAAATTACATTTTATATTATACATACGGTACATAATTTGCAGGCTGGGACATAAGTGCTGACTGTGAGAATTAGCGGCAGTGTTTAATAATGATGTGCAGTATTAATCCTGAAAAGGTATATTTTTATATCTCAATACTTTTCTATTCCACATCTTTTCTTGAAAAAATACATACTGGGTAATAAATATTGTCACAAATTTACTTAATTCTTATACAGAGAAATTCTTAAACATTTGTGCACATTGAAAAAAGATATTGACTGCATTGCTTTAGTATTTTTTGAAAATGCATAAGCATCCTAAGTTAATATTTAATAGTTAATACTGTTGAAACATTAGATTTGATGTTATTAAAAGATATGAAATATAACTGCATATATACAATAAAACATAATTCATTACCGCATCTGTGTTTAATTAATTATGAATTTTATCTTTAAAGGTGAGCACAACCATAAGAAGTTCTAGGAAACACAGGCAGAGGACTAAAAATGGACATCGATAAAAGAAATAGTAATCTAAATAATAAGAAACATTTAAAACAAATTTACGATTGAAACAGTTTCTCACTGACAGACTAAGAGCAAAATAATTGCTTAAAACAAAGTGTTGGATTCTAAAAAAACAAGAACATACCAAAACCTGCAGCTAGAAAAAAACTGTTTGTGTTATAGTGAATGTAGGGTGTTCTATTCTGTATTTGGACTAAAGGATATGTATTAAATTTTGTGAAAGAAATATGTGATCATGTTAAACTCATAAAAATTCCACCCCAAACATTCCTGTGCTGAATTCCGTCCCAGAATTTTACATTTTAAGAACATTCAGGGATGCTGGAATTAGGCTGGATTTTTTTCCATGTCATTCCATCAAGGCTGGACTATTTACCATGGTAATTGGAAGAAAACATTAGTGTAGCAAATAAAAAATTTAACATCAGCTTCTTTTTACAATTTATGATTAAATAAGTTTATCATAAGAGGTTAATACACGGCAGGAGAGGGCCGGAAGGTGATAATCGGCTTGCAAAATGAATAATGGACCCGAGGGTCATTATTCATTCAGGGCCGATTATCACCTTCCGGCCCTACGCTGACGTGTATTAATGTGTTTAATATTAATGTTTTTAATACACTTGGTAGATCTAATAGTAGCATTTAAAAAAAAAAAAAAATCAAAACAAATAGACTTTGAAGTTCATTCCTTGAAATTTTTTCTACTCTTCTACTGCAGTACAGAGATGTTTACTGTTTGTGTGTTCAAAGCAGTAGAATCAAGAAGCAAGTTTTATTTTCATTTTTTTCGGAATGAATTTGTCGTATTATTTCTTCAAATTTCAATAGTAACAAAAATGTGTTTGTACTAAATACGCTTAAGCTCTCATAATAAAAATAAAGCGATTCGTGCTGAAAACCTTAGTAACTTTCACTTTTACAGTTAACTGTTTGATGACGTAAAATATGACGTCATTGTTTCAGTTTGTGCACGTGCACATGTTCAGCGGGCTGATAACTTGTTCTCGGCCCTGGGCCGCATACTCATAATACTGTAACCCAATTTATATTCGGGAATACAAATTTTCGCGTTTTGCCCAGGTCGGACATATTCGCGAATATTAATTTCCGCGTTTTCTTGATTTCCCAAGAAAAAAAATTAGCGGATTGGAAAGACCGAGGGGGCAGTAAATCCGTTAGCCGACTATTAATCTTCAATAATTGAGGTCATTATTGGTGTCTTACATGGGGTTAACAATACGCTAGCCTTATATTGTATTGGTAAGTGAATTGTGATCACAATTCAGCAAAACATTTTCTCTATATATGTACATGTACGCATCGTTCGTCTTCATTTTATCTAGAAAAGTCTTTAAGAAATTCAATTTAAGCGTTTCATAAAAAAATACCTTCTCCAATCAGGGATCGAACCGAGAAAATTATGTTATATGAGTCCGCAATCTAACCAATTGAGCTATAGAGGCTGTTAAGATTGACGGGTAAAAATCGATACTAGTATGAAACCATCTTGTATTTCACTGTTTGTAATTATTTACATCCAATACTCTTTTGTGATACTCGATAGGTTTATACCACCTTTATCTTAACAATTCACTCAAACAATTATTTTATAGGATCCAAAAAACAATAGCCTTTTGTGATGCTCGATAGTTTTCCTACTTTTGTCAAACATTTATTTTAAAATAAGTGCGAGTACTTTGTATGCATATACTTAGTATAGAAGTGTAAATATGAATAAACTTAAAACTGACACATGCTCCGTATAGTACCCTATACGGAACGTGATTGACAATAGGCCTACTAGTATTTCATAAACTGTATTAAAATGTGGATGTTTATTTTGATTGTTATATTGACATAGAGTTCTTTTGATATTTATGAAATAGTAGTAGTTTACTTAGTTTGTGTTTTTATTGCTTTATGGCAATATTCATAACAATTCATTACTTGCTAACAGGTGCCCGTAAAATTCGAATATATCCGGTCAATCAGCTTTGCATAACCACGTCTAAAATAAAAATTTCTCTCCAATTTATTCGCGAAATCGTGCGGACTTATTCGCGCAAACAAATATTCGCGCTTCGTGGCCATCCGCGAATAAAGCGAATATAAATTGGTCGCGAATATTCGTTGGGTTACAGTAGGTCACGTGACACTCATAATCAGTTGAAATCATAGGCAATTTTGTTACTATATATAGTAACAAGTGTATTAATGGTAATTAATGCCTTTTTTTTTTTGCATGTTATATAGGATTCAGAGACTGTTCGTATATGTAGCAGCTCCCTTTCCAAATAGGGTTTACAGTTTTTGCAAGCTTGCGCAAGCTTATACATTTAGCTTATAGTTATAATGCACAAGCTTGCAACTTAGCCTGTGCAGGCATGTGGATAAACCTGCACAAGCTTGCGATTAAGCTTGTGCAAGCTTAAATATTAACTAGTTTGCAGTCAGATTTTTGTTAAATAACTGATCGCAAGCTTGCCACAAGGTTCCAATTACTAGCCAGTAGCAAGCTTGCAACATAAGCTTGCATCAAGCTTGTAATAAGCTTCCAATGTTAGCTTGCAATTTTGGTTTGGGATGCTGGTCGCAAACGCACTATGTTGGTTTTGTCGTGACGCGGCTCATATGGTTATATATCTGTTGCAAAGATTATTGTTTGAATTTTAGGAAAGAACGCATCCAGTGTGCTGGTATGAAATAAATATGATGGTAAATTGCTTAAAACATGAATGGTGCAAGCACTAAATCATTGCTAAATGGTTAAAACCTTATTTTAAAATATAGCAGAATTTTTTTTTGTTCTAAATCAGGAATAAAATAGCAGAATAATATTTTGTTTTTGGAACTTTTTATTCTGTTTAAGTACCATATGCAATAAGGTACAGATTTATAACAATGCTATTTATATTTCAGAATGATTTAACTACTATTTTGAATGGAATGGACAGCAGAAGTCAGACAATAAAGGTAATTAACATTTCTACATTCTTATATAGCCATTGGTTAGTTACTTCATTCTAAACAAATAAAATCCTATTCAAATACAGTAAAACAAGAACAAATATTTTGAAATTGCAGACTTGGTTATTATAAAAATTAAAAATGAGCCGCATCATGACAAAACCAACATAATGGGTTTGCGATCAACATGGATCCAGACCAGCCTGCGCATCCGCTCAGTCTGATCAAGATCCATACTGTTCGCTATCAGTTTCTCTACTTGTAATAGAGTTGGTACTTAGCAAACAGCATGGATCTTGATCAGACTGCACAGATGCGCAGGCTGGTCTAGATCCATGCTGGTCGCAAACACACTATGTTGGTTTTGTCCTTGCACGGCTCAAATAGTTTTAACCACCTATATAAGGTGTTATCCACCAAAATTTTAATAGATCATCTGATTAAAATAGGGAGACAGTGATTTGTTGCAAAATTGTTCACAAGTAAAAATTAAGTATAACTGTCAAGTCAAATAAAGAAAAGTATATATTCTATAACTTATATAAAAAAATATTTACCTTTTACATTTTTTTTTGTGCCAAAAACAAGTGAAATTTATGTATGATGAACAATATGAATCCATGATAAATAAAGAGAATCTCATTTAAAAGCAAGTATTGAAGTTAGATAACATTGAGAAACTTATCATAAAAAGAAGGTATTTGCTGTTCACATGTAGAGACATACATATTTATGAGTTACTTGCAAAATACGATTTCACTATAAACTATCTGTTGTCCAGATTTCAAAGGAGAGACGAGAAAAATTTAATTTTTAGAAATTAGAATTGTTTGTGTCTCGGAATATATAGATTTAATATTGATAAGTTTACTTTTTGACACTGTTCCTGTATTAATTGATCATGTATTACTTAATCGTTCCGACAGATCATCTTACATCTTTATTGGTCAATTTATTCTTAGGCAGCAATTTAATTGAAGAAAGCCATCACATTTTCACTGTTACATTGTTAAAATTTCAATTTTCTCTACCATGAAATGTCAACTACCTACATTGACTATAATAAGATAGATTTTTGTTTGGTTTTAACCAATTCATTATGTCCTGTTTGATAATTGGTTTTATTTTAAATTTCTAAGGAGTATTTTGACTTACTTTGATACATGTTTATCATTTGTTGTAAACATTTCCTCACATTTTAAAGATCTTTTTTATGTTTAAATTTTTAAAATAGATAATCTGTTTACACTTTTATTTAGTTTTCTCAATTTAAGATTTTGCCATTGTGACATTACAGAAAAAATGGCAGTGGCATCAATTGGGAAAACACATAACATTTCATATGCTATTACATTTTCTTTATAGTTAACTAAAACATGAATCATTGGCATCATTTTAACCTTGATTATTCGAAGTATAGGGAGAGCTGCTGTACACACCCGACGTCATCGTGACTTTGGAACAAGTTGATATAACTAAAACTGCTAAAGGGAATCGTTTGAAACTTCACATACTTATTTAAGAGTATAATAGGAGGTTGCTGTTCAATGCCCATAACTCTAACATTGATTTCAACAGAGTTATGGCCCTTTTTGAACTTAGAAAATTCTACATTTTGCAGGTTCTTGTTTTACTATCAACCTTCTGAAAGCTCTTGTATAAAATCTATTTTCAGGTAGTTGTAACAGAGTTGTCAAATGATTTACAAAGTCTTACAAATTATGTCCGAGACAATGCTGCAAATGTTGTTCTAGAGGTAAGTTAATATTGGTATTATCAAATATAAGTGACCCGTTTTAATTTAATTCTTTATTTGCTTTATTATTTCTTAAAAAATAGTTTGTCATTTGTTTCAATGATTTGGATGATTATTCTGCATGTAAATATGCTACATTCCAAAACTTACTTGTCATTAAATCAACACTCACTTGTAATGTAGCTCACCAACTTGCCAAAGGATGGTTCATTGTGGTGGTTTGTATAGGAAGTTTGATCATTTAAAGAATTCCCTCTTAGTCCTGGATAGAGAAGTATTGTGGGACTACAATTGACTGATACATAATGATGATAATTTGTAACTTTCTGTTCCAGGCTCTCAGTGGAGGAGGCTGTTTGGGGTTACTACTGACTGATGCATAATTTGTAACTTTCTGTTTTAGGTTCTGAATGACTTTTTAGATGGAATGAAGACAGTTCCAGAAACACTGATTGGCTCCGTCACTGATGCTGTAAGAAACTGTTTGTATGTCTACATACAAGAATAATTTTTCAAATGTTACACATCCAACATAAAGCTTTTGTGTCTCTTTAAATGAAATAAGATTTTAAATGCTATACATTGCTTAATTATAAATCATTTATGTATTATGGTATGGCTTTTGTCAGTCTTTCTGTCTGTCAATTAGCCATATTGATGTCCCCTCAATAACTTGATAACTTTAATGTTCAATATCTTCATACTTAGTTGGGATGATGGTCATGGTCAGTGGATGACCCCTATTGATTTTGAAAGATGAAGGTTGCAGTGATATTAAGTGTATAATTTTTGTGGACTCAATTACTTGAGAAGGATTAAGCCTTAGATTTGTAAATTGTAGGTTTGCCCATGCCCAGAAAATGACACATATATATATTATGAGGTCAAAGGTCAAAATTGCAAAAAGTATTAAGTCTTTGTCCCCTCAATGATTTGAGATGAAATAGGCATTATAACCTACATTTGTGATAGTTGATAGGGACACACCCGTGGTAATCAGCAAGCTTGCATAGAGAGCATAATGTTACGTGAGTATCATCAAAAGTGATGGGTTTTAATACTTGGGCCAGAAGTACAGGATAATTTGCTTGCTCATCATTTTGGTTCCCTGTCCTATTAATTTTGGAGCATGCTGGGAATCGGTACTAACTAAAATTCAAGAAGCGGCAATTCAATTTGGTTTCCTGTCTGAATATAATTATTGTTCCCATCCAAATAGACATTTGGTACACCTTGATGATTACCATCGATTCAAATACTAGGTTTTGACTGATCCAAATATAGTGAACAATATTTGATACATTACATCCAAAATTATTACCTTTTATTGCAATTTATTAATAAAATATGAAATTAATGGAAATAGACATTGGGCCAGTAGCAGCCTCTGGTAGGTTCCTGTTTCACGATATCCTTTTCCCGAATTGAAATTATTTTCCCGTAGTTTGATTCTTAGTGAATTCATGTTCTGTGACAGGTGAATTCAATTAAGATAACAAATAAAACATGAAAAGGCCATAATGTAACCTAATGTGAAAGTAGTGGTGAATCATGCATTTAAATTATAATGACATAGTTTAGTTTGACCCCTGGTAAAACTTAAATGTCATGGAGACATCAACATGAAAGCTGGCTAAAAGTCTCCAGAATTGGACAGGGTGGATTGTAACATGACCAATCGGTTGCAAATATTTCACAAAAATCTCTTCTTTCGTTATTTTTATACTAATTTTACCAGTCACGTTTTTGTCAATAAACATTATTATCAAATTCTGATTATTTCAGTTAAGTACAGATATTGGCAGATGTAAAACTTTAGCTGATGTCTATGATACAGTAATTGGCTCGATTTGTACCCATTTTCTAGACTCTTTTGTAAGTAAACTGTTCTTTTATATGTTTTACTTTAAACTCATTCATAAACCATGGTAAACATAACAAATTATGAATCGTTTGATCATTTGCCTTATTAGAAATTAAATTGCTTTTGCCTATTAGATAAGTACTGACAGTCACTACGACAGTCTGATGAAATTAGTTTGCTTCATTTAATGAAAATTAAATACTAAAGTGCTTCTGCTTTTATTATAGTATGATTTTAGAAGATCAAAACTTAAGTTGATATTGGTAACTCGGTCTACCTTTTACCGACATTGAAAGTTTATATAATTATTATACTGTTACATAATTTATAAATTTATTAAAATAAATGACATATAATATTTTCAGAATGTTTTGTGGGCTTCATTCTATACCAGTGGATGGTTGATTATCGTTCTGATGATTTCAAGCTGTACTCTCTCCAAGTATTTCAGGTATCCTCATGGTATATAAACATATTGTTGAAACTAACCTAAGCACCTATGAGCATACTCCCAGAGATATAAACTGATGTTATACTTTTAGACTTAAAGAGAATTGAAGAATGCATGCACAGGCATGCTCAGACAAGTTGAGATACTCTCCAGCCTCTTATGAATCAGTATATTATTCATCCCCTGTATTCCAGTACACTTGCATGCATGCCAGAAATGTACTCAGTGTATAAAAACTACATTCTTGTTTCGAATGAAACATTCATATAAATAAACACCAAAAATCAGACTTTATTATTATATGCTACACATAGAATTAAAAAAAAAGAGTAAATATCTTAAGTTTGTTTCACATGGCCTAAACATCAGTAAATTTTAAACTAAATCAAATGTAATTTTGTGTAGAAGTTAAAACACTGACTTAATTGGAAGAAATAATTATGTGAACTATTATGTTAAATGGCTTCATTTACATTTGTTATCAACATAAAAGGAAACACTGGATTGAAACATGAGATCGATCGTCGAAGTTACATATACACGTGTACAGTTTTCTTTAAAGATATGAAAACAACAGTTAATTGTTACTATACATTCCCTACAGATTCAAAATACTTATTTATGTAATCACCCAGTATACTCAGTACAGTCAACTTCGCTATAAGTATGTTGACAGTATGATGAAAAGTTTTGAATATCTTAGATAATTAGATATGATTATGATCTTTACATTATTGTATCTATTTATCCAAAATAGTCCCTGAGTATTTAAAATTCATGATATTGAATGTGTATATTTCTACATTTAAAGTGTCTAATTTTGTCATTTTGTAGAATACCGTGTGATATTGTTTATGCAGATCAGCTACAGGATACAACATATAATGGACATCCTTCACCAAACAGTGCTAAAGTTGACCTTATTCACTACAAGAAACTTGCTGATGGTAAAAATACTCATGGTGAAAATGCTGATGGTGAAAATGCTGATGGTAAAAATGCTCATCCTTCACCAAACAGTGCTAAAGTTGACCTTATTCACTACAAGAAACTTGCTGATGGTAAAAATGCTGATGGTAAAAATGCTGATGGTGAAAATGCTGATGGTAAAAATGCTGATGGTAAAAATGCTGGTGAAAATGCTGATGGTAAAAATGCTGATGGTAAAAATGCTGATGGTACAAATGTTGATGGTGAAAATGCTGATGGTACAAATGTTGATGGTGAAAATGCTGATGGTAAAAATGCAAGCAACAAGTCCAACAATGCTTCCAAAAGAAATTACCAGAGACTTCACCAGAAATGGAGACACCGAAGGCGTCTTACTACTGGTCCCTTTACTGCCCAGTTTTTTGCAGAAAAAATGCAGGGCAAATCATCAGCAGAGACGATCTTTATAACAGACTCAAAACAAGGTATAAATGATAACAAACCTATGTGCACAGTTGTAGAACTTGATGATTCATCCAAAGACAGTGCTTGGTGTAGTCAGAGTTTATCGTCATTTGAAGGAACATCTGGCCAGGATGTGATCAACTCTCAGGATATAGACCAGAAGCTAAGTGATCCTCATAATAAAGTAGACAGTACATGGGTAGATATAGAAGAATCAAATGACTTAAATATCGCAGATAAATCCCCAATCGACTGTACAAAATTTGATGATCGGGTAAAAGATGATTGGCAATTTACGCCTGAAATAAAAGATTTTCCTTACTTTCAACTTCACGATGACGAATTTATCTTACTACCTTTGACTCGGATGTTAGCAGAAAGTGAAGAAAATATTAATGAAAAGAAAACGATTGTTAATAATAATATTCAAAACAATAAAGATTTAGTTACTTCTGAAGAAATAGGCTGTACAGATAACGAGGAGAAAGAAATGAGTAAGTGGTTAAACACTTATATAATACAATCAAATTCTGAACAGATTGCCTCCTCACCTCTTGTCAAATATAGTTCTGATAATGAAATGCATTTTAAACAAAGCTTAAAAGTAAACAAGAACCACTATGAAAATACAGTAGTAGGGAATACATCATCGTGTCAAGTTAAAGAATCTAATGATGACAAGAATGTAGATGTTGAAATGAATGGCTCTAAATGGTATGTGGATACTAGTAAACCTTTATCGCAAAACAAAGACAGAGAAAACATTGATGAGACAGAACATCCTGTTCAAGAGGTGGTATGTGCTCTGTGCAAATCTGTTGGTATTAAAAACAGAAAAAGGAGATACTCCGGAATGATGGAAATAACTTCAATTAGTTCAAACACAATAGAAAAAGCAGAAAATGACAAAGCAATGAAAACTGTCAACATAGCCAAAGATGATTCAAGCAAAACAAATGACAATTTTGTTTCTAATTTTTGGACAGCAGATCAAATTAAACAGTTAAATAAATCATTTGAAAACAGTTTTCAGGCTTTTGATGACACACTTGGAAATATGTCAGGCGAAGTTGTAAATGACCAAAAGAAAAGATTGGTGAATTCTGTGAGTAGACCTGTGAATGTTATGACCAAACATACCAGTCATCAGAAAATAGATGTTAATGTCAGACCATACAAACCAGTGAAAACAACATTGTCCCCTCAAGCAGCATTCAACTTTTGGAAGTATATTGAAGCAAACTGCTCCTGTCCTTCCGAAATTCCTGATAGCTTATCTCAAAGAAAACAACATCATTCTTCTAGCCTGCATACATTTATTGATAAAGAGACAAACGTAAAATGTTATGCTGAAAATGTTGAATTGTTGACTGGAGGTTATCACAATGAACAAAATAAAAAACTTTACCAAGACGGACCAGACTCTCTTGTGAATTTGGCTATAAATGCAAGTAGGTTAGCATATATTCCAGAACATTTAAATACCATGGAAAGACAGAGAAAGGAACAGAAAACATATACACGTAAAGATGGACAGAAGCAGGAACTTCGATGTGAAGTGGCATCGACTAGAAAAGACAATATCAAGGTTTCATACCTTTAGAAATACATGTAATACTCTAATTGTAAGCAAGGCGATAGGTATGTTCTTAATATATAAAAGCATTTCGCCTTTAAATGTCTAGCTAAATTGTGATTTTGATTATAAATTAAAAGTAATCTAGTGAAAAAGTAGTAGCAATATTATTATTTTTATTGTTAACTTATTTTCATTTGTTGTTTTGAGTGCACTATTGTTTAAGATTTTCTTTATTATGGAAATGTTATGAAAATTGTTCATTGCCATGAATTACGATCGTTTTTATTACAAATTTCATCTTTGTTAAAATAAATTGTTTAATTGAAATAAAAATTCAAATACAACTTTCTGTTTTATTAGCTCATCTGACACAAACCAAAGCATGTTTTCCGTGGTACATCTGTTCACATTTTCGTTTACATGATATCTCTTCAAACACGAATTAACCAGTGTTGACGAAACTTGTCAAATATGCTGAAATAAAGCTTTATAAATTCATTTTTAAGTCGAAGCTTATTTACCAAAGAAATGAAACGTCAAAACCTTTAACCTTCCCAAGAAAACAATGTCCAAGGCTAGGTAGATACCCAGAGTCAAAATTACCCAAGCCATCAATGTTACTTGAAACTAAGGATCGCAATGATTATTGAATATTAATGTGACTTTTCAAAGTTGGTCCATTTATAAAGTTCGTGATCAAAATAAACTACACACATAAATGTATGTGAAAGTTATAGCCTTTAATTTGCGCTTTTCATAATTATGTAAAGGGGTCACTAAGCTCAGAAGAGTCTATAATAATTAGATTTTAAAAAGTGTTTTATTTAATTTGTTTCCACATTTTGCTTTGTGATCATTAGTAAAATGAAGGTGAATTAAAGACAAAATACGTTTAACTACTTTTATGACAAATTATAGCAAATTTAATGCTCCTGCTGCAGTTAAAATAAATACAGGTTTGCCTTTTCTTCAGAGGAAAAAAAGAGTCCATTTCTGAGTTAATTTAATAGAGCATTTGAGCAAGTATTATATGTGTCTTATCAGGTTTTTCTTTATTTTCACAGGCCAGTAAACTGCACAATGTTTCGTTTGAAAACGCAATAAAAATTTTCTTTTATGACGCCACCGAGCACTCTATGTATTATCATTGACAACAAACTGGAAGTGAACCCAAAATACTTTGTCACTGTCCGGTTATGTGCACAATTACCAAACTTTTTACTGATTTCCAAAAATATATCATTCCGATCATATTCAATCTGTTGTGAATAGTAATTGACGGTTACTACATACCGTTAGTGAAAGAGAAAAAAATGAGGTAATGGTTTTAAAAAATGTAAAGAAAATAAAACAAAAAGTAAATTATAATAAAGTATGAATGTTTGATTTATTTAAAAACCAACGGAAAAATAATAAAGTCTTTTATTTAAAGAGGCTGCAAATCCTAACTACACCTAAAATGTACATATATATTTACAACCATACAGTTATTAATGACATGAAATGTTATTCGCAAACATATGCACATTTTGATAGTGAAAATTGCTGATACAATTAAGTGTTTGAAGTTTCTCTATAAGAATGAAATGATCTAGGCTGAATGCATTTGAAAGGTCAAGAAACAGATTTCAAGAATTCTACTATTGAAAGTAAAGTAGTTTCACAGGAAGGAACCACTTGCCTCTCACCGCTGTGGGTTCGAATCCCGACATGGACTTTGCATGGGTTCTTTCATGTGAGGAGGCTATCCAGCTAGCTTAAGGAACGTCGATGGTTCTACTCAGGATCCCATTCGTGCCTGAAATAATGCACGGAATGGCACCTGATGTCTTCCTCCACCAGTAAAGCTGGAACGTCGCCATATGGACCTATAGAGTGCCGGTGTGACGTAAAACCCAATTCAACAAACAAAAAGTGTCGCAGGAGTGATCTTTCCTAAAGCCAGACTGGTGGTTATAGATTAAGTTGTTTGATTCTAAAAACTCTGTGAGGTTGTCGGAGACATGGCGTTCAATGATTTCCTTTAGTATTGCAAGGATCGAGATGGATCTGTAGTTGCTTCTGACACTTTTAGAAGCTTTTTTTTTTTAAAATAGCTACTACCTTTGGAATTTTAAATTGGTTTAGAAATATATCATTGGAAATGTTCGACTTACATGGAGATACGAGTACATATCATATTTTCTCTAGTAGAAAAATAAAACACAAACAAGTTTTAGATAACAGCTTTTATCCATAGTTTTAGACAAATCTATACGAAACAAAAATTCAAGTTTAGCTTTCTTGAGAAAAATGGAACAAAAAAATAATTATTATTTAAATATATACAAAAACAAGTACAAACAAGAGCTGTCAGTAAGAAAAACATGCTTCACTATTTTTAATACCCGATAGTAAACAAAATATATGGCATAGTTATGACCAAAAAATGTTAAGTTCACAAAGGGTAATATTTTGCCAAGAGATTTGGGCCTTGGTCAGTGACTTCCGGTTAGGATCCCGGATACTTGTCTTAAGTTTCAAGTGAACACCTCCAGTTGTTTTGAAGGTGGATGTTGCTTGTTTAAAAGAGGTATTTTGATTTTCTGGCCATATCTCGTCTTTTAGTTTATAAGAGTAGATGTAACATTATGGGCATACTTATTTGTGCATTTATCACACAACAAGGGAAAACAGTGGTCGTTATGAAAGAGATAGCGTTTAGATTTCTTAACCATTAAACTATGCATAATTTTTATGCCCACTCAAAAGTCCTTAGGGGTGTCACTGATTCCAATGTGTTTTAATGAGCATATAAGAGCTAAATTGTGAGAAACGGGTAAATTCATCACATGATCTTTTAACTGTTAAACAGATAAGTGTTATAATATTCAAGTTTCTTTTTTGTCCATTTCCATCACGTTATTTTCCGCTGCAACTTTTCTTACTAATTTTTCCCCTTTTTCATCTGTCTCGAAATAGTCATTTTCAACTTTGGGGTAACAGCAAGAACATTTTACTTCCTTGTCAAATGTTGGAGATATTGGTATATATGAACAACATTTTACTCGTTCAATAAATTTTGTTACATACGGGTATTTGTAAATATCCACGGAATGGTTTGGGTTCTCGGAATTGTCTTTTAATATCGCACGCCATGAAAGAAGTCCTCTTTCCTTGTCTGTGCCTAGCAATTTATTTTTATAAATATGGTTAAAAGTGTTTAAAGACAATAACAAAGATTAAAATAAAGCTTGTATCTTAACATGTACCAGTCTTTATTAAATTATGGTTAAAAATAAAATATTTGTATTGCTTCAATTATATTGTAGATTTGTGTGATCGCGCTGTTTTACATCATTTACTCTTCGATCATTCTTAAAAAAACCCAAATTGAACGTATTACAATGTAATAGTTTCTTTATTCAACGATAAAGGGTTAATTTCTTACAATTATTCTAAATAATGAATAGGATCAATGACATAGATTTTTACAAAGCGGCAAATTCGTTGTACATATTACCTGGTATTGTATTGTCTAATATGCAGCCAATAAATCCTCCGAGGAACATTGAAGTCCCGAACAAAAGCTGTACAATCTGGTCTAAATCAGAATATCCTGTGAAAAAAAACCCAAATATTTAAATCTTTATATCAAAGTTCCTTCCCTTTTTAACCTAGCAGACATTATCAAAAGAAATTAATCATTCAACGCATTCACTTATCATGGCATCACAAGTGATACCGCTGGCATCGAATGCATAAGTAAAATGAAATGTTCGCTTTACATACAGTAACTGAATAAAATAAAAAGGTTCTTGTGCATACTTTAGCAAAATTAAGATATTTTTCATTAAAAAAAGGTGCGACTTGCAAAATAAATGATCAAATCCGAGAAACAATAAGTTTATTAGTACTGTAGTATGCTATCACCGCCAATTAAAATGAATTTAAACTGCCCTCCACCGATTCCATCCAAAACTATTTATTAAATGTGGCAGTAGTATACTGGTAAATGATACGTTGTTCGGTATATTGCCCATAAGAGTTTAAAATACAGAAAGATGTCTTTTTTATAAGAATACAGGAAAACGACTTCAAAGTTTCTCTTTATTGACTTATATTTGAGATATTTTTTTTATAATAAGATTACCCGTTTTAAACTTAGCCGCCATTTCTGTGTCTTTAAAAACTTCTGGCATCATTAAAGCTACAATAAGCGATGTCCCCAATACTGTCAAATTTCTTGTGGAGTCTAACTCGATAAATTGTAATGTTGATAAGCCTGAGCCCATTATCATACCACACAATACTGTCAATACTCCCCCAACAACGGGATCCGGTATAATTGTAAGTACAGCCCCAAATTTCCCAACCACACCACTGACCAGAAGTATGATGCCCGCCGTTAAAAACACTGCTCGGCTTGCAACCTTGTAATAGAAGTTCAAAACGCGAGAAAAAGCGTTTAGAAAATTACATGCATGATTGAAAATAAAAGAATCATATATATAAATAATATTCACAACACACAATCATGATAACTGCTTCTTTTTGTTTGTTTGTTTTTGTGGGTTTTTTTTTCTTTTAATAAAACAATGAATTATTTCAGTTTACTTAAAACATGGTATACTCGAATAATCTTATCTGCAAATTTAAGAAATGAAGACATTTTAGAAACAAAAAGTATCTTTAAAAAGATACGCGGCCGAAGTCAAACGTGTTAACTTGCATAGGATAAGCTACTACTAACCATGCTCACCGCAAACAGAACATTTTATTCGTCCTCAATAGTTTGATTTCAGTTCATTTTTACCCGCAAAGTTTTTCCCCATTAATTGTCATCTTAGATTTAAACAATATTACTTACATTATTTGATTTTAATCAAAATGGAATTTGATTTGAATAGGAATTTATAATAAAACAAAGATTTAGTAGACTGTACACTAATTCCACGGAGAATTTTGCAACTGTAAATTAGTCGAACGTTCGTTTCAATCGTCTTCAAGAAGATCTCGAGAATATAATGACTAGAACAGCTTAGAAGAGAAACCCAGTCGAATGCAAAAGTATCGAAAAGGCGATCTGTGATATTTAATTTCATATATTTATTGAAAAGCTGTTAGAAACATCTAAAAAATATCATTATTGTGTTTTTATATTTATTCTGACATATCTTTTTCCAACACTTCTTGCCATCGCGCAATCGAACAGACCTCTACCTACAACGGAAGCTCTTCTAAAGTATCAATTGAACAGGCTATTAGTGTTAAAATGACAATGAAAATTCTGCCTATATTCATTTCTTTACTGTTAATTTTAGCGGAAGTCAAGGTCAAATCAGACGGCCTTTGGCCGAAAAATAAGATGAAAGCAATAGCGTGCTCACCCTCGTGATTCCAATTGCACCTATGTTTTGACTGTAAGAAGTAGTACCATGTCCAGCACCAACCATACCAGATATAATACTGGCAAAACCCTCCATAGCTATTCCGCGGTTAACGGCATGCGGGGGAGGGGGAGGAACTCCCGACATCCGGGCTGCTGCATGATAATCGCAAACTGATTCGAGAACCGAAACCAAAGTCACGATCAGAAACCCGACAAAACCAACAGAACTTACAGTCGGTATACCAAACTGGACTGTAAATAGAATATACCGGTATTTGTACAACTGCTTCTCATAAAAAACTAGTCCATAAACGTGATCAATTTGAATCATTGTGAACCGCCCGATGCATTCTCTATTTGCCATCAGGATACAAAATTAACGTTGAACAGACAAAAGAACGCCAGAAATTATTGGAAAAGCATTTAGTCTTTGAACGTAGCTATGTCGAGAGAAATGGTGTCTTTACATGCTTGTGCTTTTCTACTTACATTTTTTGAATTAATTTGGAGGATCTTTTAAGTTTAAATGTTTTTACATATTATAAATTACAGGGATATGGCCAATATAACCAGGGTGCATTAAACACAGCATCAAGTTTGGCGTCTGTCCGAACCACGTAATTAACGTCCGTAATATTGTCTGCAAACACATCCGAGACAGTCAGTGTATAGCAGAAGAACCATCCAACTCCTATACTTAGTAATACCTGAAATACGGAACATGTGATTAAATATTTGACGTAATATTTCCCACTTATATCTGTCATTTGTACTAATGCTATTCATATACTTTACATGCAATTATTTTATTCCTCACTTCTTTAATTACTTTACTCTTAAAAAATTAGTAAATATGTAAACACTTGCCTCTAGCATTGTGTTCATGAAATTCTAAAATAGGAGATCCCTCGAGAATAATCAAAGTTTAAAATTCAAAATTGCAAACTCTGTTTGTCCGAGTCTGAGTGAAGTCAAGGGCAACATTGTTTAAAGGAATGCATGCTAAGCATGAAACATTTGTTATTAAGTGATAACAGCTAGACATAATTATCGTATAATAATTTGCTATAAGTATGTGCGCTATTGAGATTTACCGAAAATAACTGAAATATTGGGAATTTCACTATATGACAATGGCGATCCATTGACCATCCTGGAATTGGTGGATTAAAGTTGGCAAGGTATCCACTGAACAATAGTGTCAAACCCATGGACCTGCAAAGAGTAGGGTAATTCAGAAAAAAGGTTCAAGATGTTTTATTATTGTTAAATTAATAATCATATGACATTTAACATTTTATTTAGAGTAACACAAACTTAAGAATAGATATCAGGGGCAAGCCTTTATTTCCTTGGACAAGACACACATTGCTAAGTTCTGGTTGGCTCAAGGAATGAATTAGAGTGTGCGTTTACACGCTTATAGTTTCTTACACAATAGAAATAAACGGAATTTTGTATAAACTAAACATTGTAGATCTATATTATAATTTAAGTCAGTAATTTAAGTAACATGGTTATGAAATTAAAACTGATACGATATTCACTTACAAAAATGCCACGCCCCAGTGTTTGCTGTTCAGTTGTATCAGAACACCAATAAGCATTGGACCAATGAGGGTGATTGTTGGAGCTATTGTGAGTGGACCCACAAATTTCAGTAAAATGCCAATTATACCCGTACACCCCAGTATAACTTGAGTGATAGAAGCGACGATAAGATTACCTTGGATCTGTAAAAGGATATTGATATTAACACGGCCATAATATGCCTACATCTAAATGACACAAAAAAATGAATAAAGCAAATTCAAAACATGTTCTTGCGTTTTTCATTATTGTACCTGTTAATTAATTTATACATCACATGTGTCCAAAACAATACTTCAATGAGTTAAAAAAATCTTCGGATGGAACCGGTGATGGGCAGTTAAAAGCAGGTTTACCCTTTTATTTTCCTGGCAACGAACGCATAAAACACTACATTATAAGACATATCGTTTGTTGTTGGGGTTTTTTTTTTGGAAAGAATTTTATGGCAATTTCACGAAGATATAAAAATGTGATGAACATACAATTATATAGCTGACTGTTGATATTTTTTATGAAATAATGGAGCAAAATTAGAGGATATAGAAAAGGACCATTTTAATTTTAAAAGGCATTATATATACTCCTAAATAATTGAAATGGTTTGATAATCATATATATGACATTTATTGTATCGTTATTATCACTTATGTTTGATAAAATCAAATATATCAAAATAGAATCAGATACAAAATGTACAATATCAATGCAATTGACATTATTTGGTGGTGGATTAAATTTATGAAAATAGAATGAATGAACTGTCTGAACAAGTGATAATTTTATCTTCTTGAGCGATTTAAAGGGTTGTGTTTTAAAGTCCTGTAAGAGATTCCGGCGATACTGAAATGCCTTTGTCTTCCGTGTAATTCAGGACTGACATGCTAGCACAATCTGATCAGACCTCGATTCCTTTGATTTTAAAATCTAGAATTCTAACATCGGAATAGTAAAACTAACAATAAATAGTTCCAAATATTTGTTATTAGCTATTTATGACGTTTACTTCTCTCATCCGGAGTTGCCAAACTTCATCTTTGTCTCCAGCGATTGTGCTGTTCTGCAGATGGCTGTCTTCTACAAGACAAACAGGACATGTTTGTATATCAAAAAGAATAATTCATTTTGAACGTTAAGAAAATAGAATAAATCCATGGCTTTCTTTAACGATTAACATGGTTATTTTTGTTTTTAGTTTTCGCCTTTTCACCTTTATGACCAATTATAAAAAATATAGGAACAAGTGTATACCTGAGTTGGGACATTTCCATTTGTCAGAAGACATCATAGCAACGATTGGCAAAATGTATAAATTTGAACCTCCTTGCACAATACCTAGTCTAAAATAAATGAACAATATCAGCATCAAATAGGACGTTAACATGATATTTAAATAATTAAACATAGTTGAGGACAATGTAATACATGTATAAATTGTACGGCTGAAATCTTAATGCACGATATTTGCTTACAAAAAAATTCGTGTGTCACAGGCCTAAGCCTAACCTTATTTCCAAAATGTTTTCTCAAATGACGTAAACATAAGTTGTTCCAGGCTGCGGACTTTAAAACGATTAATATTAATGTTGAAGAATCTACATCATAAGCGCGCATTGATTATAATTATTAATCACAGCATGCTACTATATTTCCTTAATTTACTTGATTTATAATGTTGGATAATTGGATATATCGTTAAATATATAAGGAAATCTTAATGACTAAATTTCAACTTTTCATTTAATCAGCAGAAATAATTGCAAATTGACTTTTTTTATCAAATATGTTTGATACGATCAGAATTCGTCGATACGCCGGTTTAACGGCACATTCTTTTTGTCACATTTTGATAGTGGGCCCACCTAAGTCCTTACAAGATTTTCTGGATAACGAACCTGTAGTTATATTTTCCTCCGCAAGTGACTGACTACTTATAAACCAAACATAAATGCAAATTGCAATAAAACGTTCATTGCGAACCAGACTTTCTCTGGAATTAAGAAATATTTTGAGTTTTCCCAGAATATTCGAAGTAACAAACAAGCTTTTACAGTTACATTTTCGAAAATAAGCGCAAATAGGTTGACAATTCTATTGCGACCCGTAAAGCACTGTGAAACTTTAACTGTAAAAGTTTTTTTGTACCTGGGATTATATTGGATAACGCGACATTTGCCGAGTTCCGGATAACATCTTTTAAAAAGAACCCAAATAATACCTGATACCAAATAAAGTCTGAAGAATTGTTGCTATACCGCACATGAATAGAGTTATACTCATCAGCTGGGCTGTGACGTCATAGTTCCCTTCGGCACAAATATATCCTGGTATAAGGTAGGGCATAGATAAAGTCCCTCCAATGCACATTATAGCTTGCTGAAGTTTTTACAAAAATAACACTAAAACCATTTGACACTTAGTGGTTTGATGCACAATGTAATATAACTAATAGATGTATACCATCAAAATTGTGAAATAAACTATACAAATGGTTAAATAGTTAAAGTTAAAGCAAATTATAATATCGCATATCAAAGTGAATTGGTCCATAATGTAAGGTCTGTAAAACCATAAAATAATAATAGTACGAGTATATACCAAAACAAACCACGGATAAAATACACATGGATGTTGTTGGTGTGAGATATATAGATACATGATCTGATGTTACATATCTTTGGCAAAGAAATATTTTAGAACATTGTATAATTATTTTTTTCATATCGGGATTTCTTTGCATTTCATAAATATATGTCTGATTTATCAAATTAATCATCATCAACAACAACAACAAAATCTCTGTTAACTAACAAAAGATAACTCCTTGCATCGATTCAAACTGCAAAAAAAACCCACCGTAGCCGAAAAGGAAAAACCAAATGGAGGGAAGGTACTCTTCCACACCCAAAAAAAAACATATTTTTTTTTCCCCAACTTCAAATCAAAATTCCGGCCCGTGCTTTGGGTTGTTTTTCAAATCCATTTTTATTATAAAAAATCGCAATTTTTTTAAAATTCCCTTTCATAAGTTATTGATTTCATTTTTTTTGGTTTGTTTAAATCTTTTTTATCTCTTTTCTTTCGTTTATTTTTAAAAACTTTTTAAGAGCGTGAGAAATGAAAGCAACATCACGTTTACCTTTTTTCCCCATCGAGGCCCCTTTTAAATATTTAAATTTTTTAGATTTTTTTTTTATATCACCAGACCGCTTTTTTTTAATGTGGCCAACAAATGTTAATGTTTATTTGCTGGTTGTTTTTACCCAGGTTACCACATGTGCATAATCATATTTCTGACCCAAAAGTCTCGAAGATGTTCTTATTGGCATTGCTTGAAATGCCCTTTGTTGACGTTAGTTCTTTCTTTTTTATATTTTGGACACTAGATATATTCGTACTGTAGCCTATCGGGGGCATAATACAGTGTGCTAAAACTTGACTAACCATATTCTAAAGATTTGATGTGTAACATATATTAACCTGATGCGTTTAGATTTTAGTCAAACTGCCATGTATATACATGTGGGTATACCAAACCACATCTTAGAAATTTCCATTTTGATATCAGCTGTATTTAAGCTGTATGATAGAATCATTATTTACAATTCACATATGCTAAATAGGCGTAAGTACTACTTGCTTGACTGCATATGTCCCAAGTCAAGCTGAAATGAAGTAAGAATCGCATCTATTGTGTAAATTTACATCTGCTGCTTGATGAAAATGGAAAACAGATGATAGGTAAAATCTAATTAATTAGTTCAAGTGGTAGTAGACAGGTTGGATGGCAAAAAGGGAGGGGTATTCCAGGTTGGATGGCAAAAAGGGAGGGGTATTCTATCTAATGATAATGAGATGATAATGATAAAAATAGTAATAATAACAACACTTGAATAGAATAAAATGATTCAAGACATTTCATTGTCTGCTTTTATGGTCTTTCGGAAGACATGGATTTTAATGTTTTGTGCACGTTGATTATGACTAGATTTGTTATAGCATTATATTTTCTACTATATAATTAATCCTAGATGTTTTCTTGACATCTTGATGCTTGCAAAGCAATAATATTTTTCTGCCTACAAAATGATTGCTTTGCAAGAAGTACTAATGCTTATTTAGCATAATGTAATTATGATCCGTGATGTGAATTGCAAATGATGATTAAAAGTTATGTTGAATAATCCAGTTATACGAATTCAGCCTCATAACTCAAAATGTTCAATATACATAGTCACGAAACAAAGGTCATATTTCAGACTCGATGAAGGTATAAAAAGTAGTTGTACTCCTTTTAACTTACAAATTTTAATAGTACCATTTAATAGCGCTTCCCTATACCCTGGTGATATTTTTAATTTAGAAAAAAAACATTTTGATCAGATGATATTTCAAATCTATCATAAAGTACTTCAAATGAATAAAACGAATTCTTAAAAGTTTACTACATCATTTTTGGATCTTCTTACAGTCCATGACAATACTATTTACATGGAAATCTATGATTAAAGACATGACTTTAATTTTGGTATATTTAATTATCGACAGAGAGGTACATGTACCACATGCAACAACTCACTGTGTATCTCAGTTTATAGATGCGCAATGGCTTGTAGTTATGATTTTGTTTCAAAGTTCAATAGCGATTCGAAAACTCTTTTGCTTCTACTGATAAGTGAGTTCTATGGAAATTGTGATCTACAAACTCCGTAAGATCTTAGGTCATGGTCATTGCTCTGTTGCATTTTT